>NW_027596622.1:180000-203285 GCF_964194155.1 Cetorhinus maximus
CCTCCAAGCCACTCAGCACCCTGACTTGGAAATATATTGCCGTTCCTTCACTGTCGCTGGGTCCAAATCCTGGAACCCCCTTTCTAACAGCACTGTGGGTGTACCCACACCACATGGACTGCAGCGGTTCAAGAGGGCAGCTCACCACCACCTTCTCAAGGGAAATAAGGGATGGGCAATAAATGCTGGCCCAGCCAGTGAGTTGACAAGTTGAGGGGAAGTGAAGAGGAAATTAAGACTGGCAAAGAGAGAGTATGAGAATAAAATGACTGTCAATATAAAAGGGAGCCCCAAAATCTTCTACTATCCATGTAAATAATAAGCAGTTGTAAGAGATGGGGTGGATCCTATCGGAAACAAAGAGGGTGATATCTGCTTAGCGATATAGGGTAAAACCAGAATACTTAATGAGTACTTTGTATCGGTGTTTACTAAAGATGAGTAAATATCAGTGGAAGCAGAAATGGTCGAGATAATGGTTGGGGTGAAAATTGAGAGGAAGGCTGGCTATGCTTAGAGTGGATCACATATTTGGTCTGGTTGCCTTGCATCCAAGATCACCGAAGGAATTGGGGGTGGAGATAACAGAAGGGCTTCCCAGAATTTTCCAATTGTCCCTAGATTCGGGGAAGGTGGCGGAGGATTGGAAAGTGGCAAGTGGGACACCCTAGTTCAAGAAAGCGAGTAAGGACCTTCCTAGCAACAGGCCAGCAGTTTAACATCAATGGTGGGTAAGGTTTTAGAAACAATAATCGGGGAAAAAAAGGTAAGAGCCACTTGGAGAGGTTTGAGTTAATTAAGGAGAGTCAGCACAGCTTCCTGCTTGACTAATCGAACTGAATATTTTCATCAAGTAACAGAGAAGGTTGATGAAAGGAACGCGGTAGATGTTGTCTCTATGGATTTTAGAAAGTGTTTGATAAAGTACCACATAAAAGGCCGGTTAACAAAATTGAGGCTCATGGAACAGGAGGGTCAGTGTCAAGTTGGATTTTTAAAAATTGGCTCAACGACGAAAATCATTTTACGCACTCCCGTCGGCAGGTTTGTAGGTAGGACTGAGTGTAAAATTCCTCGGGTGGGCTCCCTGCCCTTTCCCCAATTGAGGCCCTTAACTGGCCAATTATTGACCGTTTAAGGGCCATTTCCCACCCAGCCTCAGTCCTGGGGTGTGGGGGCAGCCCAAAAATAAAATGGGTTAAGGCCTCACGCAGGAAGTGTGTAGTGGGGGGAGCTCCCTCCCGAACAGCACTGTGGGTGTACCTACACCACTTGGGCTGCAGTGGTTCAGGAAGGCAGCTCAGCACTACCTTCTCAAAGGCAACTAGGGTGGGCCTCCATCAGCAGCTTTTAACAAGGGCATCTCCCCCCCCCCCCCCCCCCGTAAGGTCCAGTTGCCGCAGGTCCTTCCTCCTCCCCCAGCCTTTCCGCCGACATGCCAAGCCCCCCTCTGTCCATTCCCCAGGCCTCACCTACCCTCCCCATCCTAAGACCCCCACACTCACCTGGTCCTGGACTCCTGGGACTTAGGCTCTGAGGACTGGTTGCAGTCCCAGTCCTGGCCACTGCAACTTCTGGCGCTGCAGGAACTAGAGAGCTGCTGGCCAGTTAGATTGAGGGGCGCAAGTCCCACCCCCAGCCAATTAATGTTCATTGGAGAGTTTATTGGCTGTGGGGCAGGCAGTATAGCGGGGGGGAGGGGATGTGTTCCCTGCCGACTCCTCGGATGGTGGGAAAGGAAACCGAATCATTCTAAAAATCCTGGCGATGGTAAATGATTGCTTTTTAGACTGGAGGATGGTAGACAGTGGTGGTCTCCAAGGGTCAGTGTTGGTCTCCAAGGGTCAGTGTTAGGACAACTGAAATTTTTGATATATATATAGCTTGGATACACATAGTAAAATTTCAAACTTTGTCAATGATACCAAATTGGAGGTGAGGCAAACAATGAGGATGATATCAATTGACTCCAACAGGACATCGGTGAGCAGGGTGGGCAGACAAATGGCAAATGGTATTTAATACAGGGAAGTGCTTTTTGACAGAAGGGGTAGGGAGAGGCAATATAGGCTTAATGGCACAGTTCCAAAGAGTGTGCAGGGACAGAGGGACCTGGGGGTTCATTCATCTTTGAATGTGGTGATACAATCGAGAAAGTCATTAGCAAAGCACATGAGTTTCATAAATCGAGGCATCGGGTGCAAAAGCAGGGAAGTTATGCTGAACATTTATAAAGCTCCGGGAAAGGCAACAACTAGATTATTGTGTCCTTACTACCACACTTTGGGAAGCATGTGATAAAGCTGCTCCCATTAGCTGATGGGACAAGGACTAGGAGAAACAGACTTAAGTCTTTGGGCAAGAAATGCAGGGGGATGTGAGGAAGAACTTTTATACGAGTGAGTTGTACTGACCTGGAACTCGCTGCTGAGGAGGATGGTGGAAACGGAGGTGATCAATGATTTCCAAAGGAAATTGGATGGACGCTTGAGGGAAATATAGGGCTACGGAGATAGCACAGGGGATAAGGAGTGACTGGATTACTCTACAGAGAACAGACATGGACTCAACTATCCGAATGGCCTCTTTCTGTGCCATCATGATTCCGTGACACTTACTCAGGAGCTTGGTGAGCCAGTTCCCTGTTGCTTTCTCCACGTTAACATCTCAGCCAATCCGCGTTGACTTGCCAACAATCAGCACCCTATTCTCCTCTAGTATAAATTGCTGTGATTGTTTGAAATTTGGCATTCTTGCATTTGCCCTGATAAGCGCAAGATGAGCAACTTTGGCAACATGTCTCTCTTAGCAACACTCGTGATTCTGTGACTCTGTGATATGCCATTTGCCTTCTCAATGACTTGCTGTACCTGCAAGACTTTCTGTGTTCCACACCCACACACAAGCATCACTGAATATCAACATTTACAAGTTTCATACCTTAAAAAAAATCCGCTCTTCTGTACTTACCACTGAAGTGAATAACCTCACACTTTCCCACATTATACTCCATCTAGGGGACATAGATTTAAGGTGAGAGGAGAAAACTTTAGAGGAGATGTGCGGGGCAAGTTTTTTACGCAGAAATTCGATGGAATTCGCTGCCAGAGGAGGTGGTGGAAGCAGGTATGATAGTGGTGTTTAAGAGGCAGCTTGACAAATACATGAATAGGAAGGGAATAGAGGGATACGGACCCCGGAAGTGCAAAATGTTTTCGTTTGACAGGCAATATGATGGGCGCAGGCTTGGAGGGCCGGAGGGCCTGTTCCTGTGCTGTACTTTTCTTTGTTCTTTGTACCATGTTGTTACCCATTCATTTCAACTGTCCATATCCCTTTTTAGCCCCTTGTGCCCTCCTCAGTGCTTACATTCCCTCCTTGCTTTGCATTTTCCATGAACCTGGATACATTACTCACTGTCTCTTCACCTAAAGTCATTATTATAGATTGTAAATAGCTGAAACCCCCAACATTGACTCCACTAGTGAAAGCCTTCCAACTTGAAAATGGCCCATTTATCCTTACTCATTGCTTCATATCCTTTAACCACTCTCCCATCCATGCTAATATATTCCCACCAACTCCATGAGCTCTTATCTTGCATATTAACTTTTTGTAGGGCACCTCATCAAATGCCTTTTGGAAAGTATACTACGTCTACCGAGTCCCCTTTACTGACTGTTCTTCACATGCTCAAAAAACTATAATAACTTTGTCAAACATGATTTCCCTTTCATAAAACCATGCTGAGTCTGTCTGGCCATATTTTGTTTTCAAAGCGCATTGTTAAGACTTTCTTAATAATAGATTCCATCACTTTATTAACTACTGAAGTCAGGTTAACTGGTCTGTATTCTAGAACACAGGAAATAGGAGCAGGAGTAGACCATACAATCCCTCGAGCCTGCCCCCCCATTCATGGCTGATCTTGGGCTTCAACTCCACTCTCCCACCCACTCCACATATCCCTTAATCCCCTGTCTGTCCCAGCCTCTCTCCCTCCTTTCTTAAATGGCAGTGTTACCTTTGCTAACTTCCAATCCCCTGGAGCTGCTATCGAAACAAGGGGTGGAATTTACCGTCCCCGCTCCCCAGGAGTGGGCTTATAGACGGGGGAGGCTGTATAGGCTGGGATGGCATGTGGCAGTGAGCTCATTGCTTTCCCAACTCCCCCTCGATTAAGTGAGGGGTGGGGAGCCTAGAGGTCAACATTCCAGCCCCCAGTTGAGGCCCTTAAGTGGACCATCACTGGTCATTGAAGGGCCTCATCCCAAGTGGGGAGGGGTGGGGTTGGGAAAGGGGATCCCAAGCCATGTGATGAGCCTGCCAGGTATCGGCCTTCCTGCAGGCTTGGGGGTGGTGGGCCTTATGATCAGGCAGCCTGTGCCCCGTGGAGGTTCACGCTGGCAGCAAGTGCCACCCCACTGTAAGACCCCCGCCTCTGCCCTGCACATCACCGCACCTGCCCCCCCTTATCTGGGCCTGTCCGATGGGCTCCAGTGAGCCCGCTCCACTCTCCTCTGGGACCTCCAGAGCTGCTTTTAGTCTGGGGCTGGCTGCACTCCCAGCAGTGGCCATTGCTCCCAGTGGCTGTCATGAAGCTGTTAACGTATATAATATTACTGGAAAGTATTTTTTCTTTTAAAATGGAGGTTTAGTCTGTGGGTGTATCTTAATTGGATCAAAGCCAGCTAGTCTGGGTGTTTTGATGTGTCCTAGTTTTGATATGTAAGAGAGATAGCGTGCATTTGCATTTTTTGAATATAGCATTCAGGCAGTGGAGTGAAATCTGACACCTTTCTAGCAGAGACCAAGCCATATGTTTATATTACTAATAAAATTAGTGCTATGAAAGGGGTTTTATTGTTAGAGAGGTTTAGTTCAGAGGTTGTTGATACAGTGAGAATTAACATTCAGTGGGTGGTGGTAGGTATAACTTCAGCAGTTTTCGGGTGTGAAGAGCAGAGGCAATGTGAGGTCAAAAGGCAGCTGTAAGCCTCCAACTGTCTCCACAGGAACCAAAGTGAAAAGAACCTCATTTTGAATTTGTAAGGTGAAAATGCTTTGCCTGGTGTCTGGTTACGTCTATGGGTTGCTCTTGCCTTAATGGAAATTAGTTTGGGAATTTGTTAAAAGTTATGAGAGTTGCAGTTTGAATCCATGTGTATATATATTTTAACCTGTGTAAAATTAATAAAATGTTTCATTTAGCTGAATGTAAAACCTCGAGAACTGGTGGTCTGATTCCTGAATTTAGAGTTGCATCTCAAACATATCACTTAAAATTATAGGTTATGACAGTTGTTTAAATAACTCAGCTTTATCAACTACATCGGTCAGAACAGTGACACTGCTGGCACCTGAAGAGCTGCCGGTCCTCTGATTGGCTGATGGCTCTTGGAGGCGGTATCTTCATCGTCAAAGCCCAGGAACCCTGAAGGAAGACAACAAACTGCCTGATGGTCATTTAAATCCAGTGGGACTCCTAGAAATGGCCAAACAGGATTGTCTCTGAATTTCCAGTTGGTGGTCAGGGCTAACAAGAAGGCTATTAAATACAGCCCTAGGTAATTTTGGAAAATCATAACCAGTGCATCCCCTATCTCTGCAGCTACTTCTTTTAGAACCCCAGGATGTAGGCCCTAGAGTTTCTCCAATACTTTTCCTCTGCTGATCTTAATAATTTAAAATTCTTTACTCTTATTGAACCCTTGGCTACTCTCTATTTCTAAAATGTAATTTGTGTCTTTTTAAGACAAGACATAAAATATTTGTTCAGTGTCTCTGCTGCTTCCTCATTTCCCCATGAAAATAAACCACACCCCCTCCTCCCCACTGCTGCCTCTCAGGAACCAACATTTCTTTAGCTACTCTCTTCCTTTTTATCTGCTTGTAATAGCTCTTGCAATCTGTTTTTATATTCCTGGCTAGTTTACTCTCATCAGCAGATCCGTTGCAGAGAGTCATAGTGTCTGTAAGGGGGTCCCTCACCGTGTATACATCAGCCGGGAGATGCTATTCAGCTGTTAAATCTGCTGAGCTTTAATTCTGATTAATGAGAGACAGAGTAAAGTTTTTAAACGGAGATAATTCCAAAAATAAAACAGCTTCTGATTTCTAGCTAAAACTCTCAGCTCTGCAGATGCTTTTATTCTTCATGGGACTTTGTTAAGATAAGGCTGTGAAACATCCCTTTACCAACATGAGTGCCAAGAATTGAATGACTGATATTTCGGAGTATCTATTGTATAGGTACTTTGGGGAAGAGATGGTGGCATAGTGGTAATGTCACTGGATGAGTAATGCAGAGGCCCAGCCTAATCCACCATGACAGCTGGTAGAATTTAAATTCAGTTATCTGGAATAAAAAGCTATTCTCAGTGACAATGACCATGAAACCATCATCGATTGTTGTAAAAACCCATCTGTTTCACTAATGCCCTTTAGGGAAGGAAATCTGGCGTCCTTACCCAGTCTGGCCTACATGTGACTCCAGACCCACAGCAATGTCTCTGAAATGGCCGAGCAAGCCACTCAGTTCAAGGGCAATTAGGGACGGGTAGCAAATGCTGGCCTTGCCAGCGACGCCCACATCCCATCAAAGAATAAATTGGGAAAGGTGACGGCTCTCAGGATTACTGGGATATTGTTCCTGCTATGGTCAATGTGCTGCTGTGCGGCAAATTTAAAACATTGGCCTGAATCGTTGGGCGCGTGCGATTGGCGGGCGGGGGAGAGGACAGGAAATGGGCCATCGGCCTCCCCGACTGCGATTTTCACGCCGGCCAATTACCGGGCAGCGCGCTGACATGATCAGTGCTGCCGGGGGCGGGGGTGGGAAGAAGGGTGCTGATGTAACCGAGAGTGCGGGCGTGCGCTTGGAGAGAGCTCCCTGAAGGCAGGCAGCTGCCCGAGGGCGCTGCAGACCCTCCACAGAGTAAAGGAAATGACAAAAAAGCTGCAAAACATGTCCACGCAGCACAATCAGGCACCTGGAGGCAAACCTCATAAACAAAAACCAGCCCCCAGGTATCTCTTCTTATTTTATTTCCCCGCGGAGACCTCATCCCGCCCTGGGTCGAGGTTTGAGGAAGAATGTGAACGCCGCCTGGGAGAATGACCCGTCCGCCAACTGCAAATGTGACGGGCCACGGAAAATCCCTGTTGGTCGCGTCGTTAATGGGCTTAATTGCCCCTTAATTGTTGGCAGGCGAGCTTCCGACCTAGTGAAATGTCACACGTGTGTGTGCGATGATGTCGGGAGCGTCCCGGCCTCACCTCGCGCTATTTCATGTCCGTTCAGGTCGGGCATGCGTCTGCCCGCGGGCCATAAAATTCTGGCCACAGGTTTTAAACTTGCCTTACTCTATAAAATCCGTCCTCAACCATTATGTCTGGTATCAAAGGGATTAATGACCAGGGACACATGTTGCGAGAGAGTGGATGATATTTGGCTGATTTTAAAAAAGTACCAAAGACGTAAGCGTTTCCAGCCCTACAGAAGAAAATTAACTAAAGACAACAATTGGCAGATGAAGGAATTTAAATGGACATCGAAGATATATCATAAAGCAGAGTTCAAAGCATGTCCTTGAACAAAATCATCAAAGGAACATTAATGAGAGAAACATCCATGGCAATAAATAGTGAGAGCTGGAGATCACTCCAAGGACCCATGGGCCTCTCCCACCTACCGATGTCTCAGTCATTCCATCCCCATCACTGATCAGATCCAATCTTTCCACAGCTATCCTACTGATCAAGGGAAAATCCATTCCTCCCTACAGGGAAATAGTTCAGCTTTTGATCTCTTTACTCTCTACTGATCCCTAAGAGACTGCTTTCTCACTCAATCATTAATCATCCAAACCCCTGAATGGTTAGAGCACAGAACGGTTAGGCCATTTGGCCCGTCTTGTCCATGCTGGTTCTCTGTAGAGTCCGGCAACTCTGCGGGTTCCACTCTCCCGCACTTTCCCCATAACCCAGCAATTTATTATCCCTTCTGGTGCTGATCCGATTTCCCTTTGATGGAAGCCATGATTGAATCCACTTCCCCCACATTCTCCGGGAGTGTTTTCCAGATCTTAGCTGTCAATCAGTGTCCTCTGCTTCTCGACCCTTCTGCCAGTGGGAACAGTTTCTCCCGCTCTACTCTGTCCAGAGCCCGCATGATTTTGACCACCTGTATCACATCTCCTCGCAAAATTCGGTGCTGTAGGAAGAGTAACCCCATTTTCTCCAATCTGTCTATGGGACACAAATCCCATATCCCTGGCACCAGTCTTCCAAATGTTATGTGCATTCTAAAGGCTTCACATTCTTCCTAAAGTGTGGCACCCAGAAGTGGACGCATAAGTATCGGCCCAACCTGCTCAACCTTCCATCATAAGACAAACTCCTTCATCCCAGGAATCAGCCTAATGAACCTTCTCTGAACTTCTAAATACATATTAATGACTTGTGTGTAAATTGCCAAGTTTGTAAGTGACACAGAGCTTGAATGAAAGTGTTATGAACTGTGAGGAAGACAGTGATCGACTTCCAGAGGGACATAGGCTGGTGGAAAGTCCTGACACGTGGCAGATGAAATTTAATGCAAAGACGTGTGAAGTGATACATTTTGGTGGAAATATACCTGTGGGTACATGTTTTTTTTAATTCATTCATGGGATGTGTGCTTCACTGGCTGGGCCAGCATTTATTGCCCATCCCTAGTTGCCCTTGAGAAGGTGGTGGGCGAGCTGCCTTCTTGAACCACTGCAGTCCACGTGGTGTAGGTACACCCATAGTGCTGTTAGGAAGAGAGTTGCAGGGTTTTGGCCCAGTGACAGTGAAGGAACTGCATCTCAGCAGCGATTCAGAAATTAATCTTTACAGATGTGGGCTTAACCATGCACTGGAAACCTGCCGATTTAAAGAGGCAGAATGCCATGACTGCTACAGGAAAGGGTACGTAATAAAGCAATTCAGGGTGAAATTGAGACAGCCAATCAGACAGCAGACCAAGATGATTGAAGTGCACAATATTATTGATCTGAAGCTGCTGATAATGATATCTATTCCCTATACAATGTCAAAGCAGCAAAAACTGAACCAATAATCGTCACCCCTCATGTAAAAGGGAAGCCTGTAGTCATCGAGGTAGACATGGGAGAGTCGACCACGTTGGTGGGAGAATACACATTTAATTATCAAAACGAGCCATTGAATCTGGAGCAAACCACAGCTCAACTGAAGGCGTCCACTGGAGAGTCAAGACAGATAAAAGGCATTGGCACCGTCCCTGTGTCCTTATGGCAACAGACATCCCAGCTGCCAGTGATCATCATGACAGATGAAGGGCCTGGTCTTCTGAGCCGCGATCAGTTACAATAAATTAAGTTCAACTGGTCAGAAATAGTTCACTTGAGAATAGGAGGAATTTCTCAGCTGTTAAGGAAGTACGACAGAGTATTTCGTGATGAATTGGGAAAGATGAAAGGCTTACAAGCAAAAATATATGTAGATTCAGGGGCGACACCCTGTTTCTTTAAGACTAGACCTGTGCCTTATGCCCTAAAGGAGAAGGTGGATGCAGAATTGTGCCATTTAGTGAAGCTGGGCATCGTCCAGCCAGTCCAATTTTCAGAATGGGCAGCGCCCACACTCCCTGTGATGAAACAGATCAAACTATTCCCATTCGCGGAGGCTACAGCTGAGCTAGCTGGAGGAAAATCCTAAACCAAACTGTACATGAGTCATGCAAACCAACAGCTAGAGCTGGACAGCAAGTCTAGAGGGTATGTAACCATCAACACACACAAGGGCCTGTACCAATACATTTAGCTACCCTTTGGTGTATCATCTGTATGTGCAATCTTCCAAAGGACCATGGAAAGTCTATTGCAAGTACTTCCCCGCGTAGTGGTATACCTGGATGATGTCCTAATCACAGGGTCAATGGAAGCCGAACGCTTAGTCAACCTAGAGGAGGTTTTAAGGAGATTTTTGGAAGCTGGTGTATGATTGAAGAAAGAGAAATGTACCTTCCAAGTGACAGAAGACGCTTACTTGGGTCACCGAGTGGATGCCAAAGGGTTGCATCTAGTAGAGGAGAAAGTCAAGGCAATCAAAGAGGCATCCGCCCCAACCAATGTCACTGAACTCAAGTCTATTTTGGGAATGAAAAATGATTATGGTTGCTTCTTGCCAAACTCGTCAACAGTGTTAGTATCTTTACACTGCTTATTGAAAAAGTACCATCGTTGGTCATGGAATGCACAATGAGAAGAAGCCTTCATGAAAGTCAAGAAGCTATTACATTCATCATATCTACTAGTACATTATGACCCATCAAAAGAATTAATATTAACCTGTGATGCATCTCCTTACGGTGTGGGAGCACTGTTGTCACACAGGATGGAAAATGGTTCTGAAAGGCCAATCGGCTATGTCTCCAGAACCCTCTCTGAAGCCATGAAGGGTTATTCACAACTTGAAAAGGAAGGTTTATCAGTAATATTTGGAGTGAGGAAATTCCACCAGTAAGTATCTGCACGGACGACATTTCACCAGAGTGTCGGGTCATCAACCATTAATGGGTTTATTCAGTCAGGATAAAGCCATTCCACCAATAGCCTCAGCAAGAATTCAATGATGGGCTTTGATTTTATCAGTGTATGAGTATTCCTTTATGCACCGTCCTGGTGTGCATATTGCAGATACAGATGCACTCAATCATCTCCCATTACCAGGTAGCATTGTACATGCTCCAGTGCCACAAGAAGTTGTGCTTGTGCTGAATTTCTTGGACTCTTCACCAGTATTCACGAAGCAAATAAGAAATCGGACAAACAAGGATCCAATTTTGTCAGAAGTCTGAGACCTGGTATTACAAGGATAGTCGAATTCACCAGTGTCTGAAGAGATAAGACCATTCCACGCCTGTAAAACAGAGTTAAATTGTCAAGATGGAATCTTGTTATGGAGATCAAGAGTCATCGTCCCTTCACAAGGAAGGCAACCACTCTTGATAGATCTTCACAGCACGCATCTGGGCATGCTGAAGATGAAAATGCTTGTGCAAAGCTGTCTGGTGGTCAGGCATAGACAGTGATATTGAAGCCATGGTCAAGCACTTTCTCCAGTTTCAGCAACAACAGAAGTTGCCTGTTTCAGCTCCACTGCATCTGTGGCAGTGGCCTGTTGGCCCCTGGGTTAGATTACATATAGACTATGTAGGTCCATTTTTAGGTCCCATGTTTTTATTGATCATCGATGCACATTCCAAGTGAATGGATGTGTATGAAGTTAGATCACTGGCATCATGCGCAGCTATTGAAAAGCCTTGCCAATGTTTCAGTATACATGGCCTAGCGGAAGTCATTGTTTTGGACAATGGTCCTGCATTCGCTAGTACAGAATTTCAGAGATTCATGAGTTAAAATGGAATGAAACATATTAAACAGCACAATATCATCCCTCATCAAGTGGGTTAGCTGGAAGAGCAGTGCAAACTTTCACATCAGGAATGAAGAAGTTTTATCTGAAGATACTTTAGAAACTCGACTTTAACACGTTCTTCTCAATTATAGTATGAGTCCTCAGCAACTACGGGTTCAACACCATCTGAACTCGTGATGAAACATCGCCTTCGTACAAGGCTAGTCTGGTGTTTCCAAACTTAAAGAGGAAGGTAGAGAAGAATTAGAGTAGTCAGAAATTAAATTACTGTTTTCATAGTAAAGTTCAAAGATTTTTGTGTGGAATTTTGGAAATGGACCTAGTTAGGCTCCTGGTATAATTGTCTCTGAAACTGGACCCTTGTCATTCCAAGTGGAAGCGAAAGACCAGATTGTTTGAAAACATGGGATCATCTACGGAGTAGAGAGACATTCCCAACAACCAGCTTTTCCACCTGTAATTGATGTCAAACCTTTAATCCCTGAGGTGACAAATCGACGGGAGACCTGATATCTCTGTTGAATTACCTATCCTGCACTACCACTGTCTAAAGATGTCCCTGATGCTGCTGTTCCTGATCATGTCAATCCAGTGGGAGAATCTCAAATGGTAGAGCTACACTGGTCTATCCAAATTAGAAAGCCACCTCAGAGATGTAATCTTTTATCACATGACCTGTGTATATGTATATGTTGTGGATTAAAATATTCTTTGTAAACAGGAAATGTAAAACAGCTAACGGGGGTGGGAGGAAATGTAATGATTGTAGGTATAACCTTTCCTACTGCCTTCAGGGGTCACTTGATTGTTCTGACGAATGAGCTCTAAGCCCAGGTAATCCTGAGAGCGGAGCTTTCTAGTCGTGGATCTGGTTCAAGCATGAAACTTCAAAAAGAACTCTGTAATAAAGTTATCTGTTTCAAGTAAGAAACCTGTCTGGCACATCAAGTTCATTACACGCCCCATCAGTCTACTCTCGATCATCAGCAAAGAGATGGAAAGTGTTGTCGACAGCGCTGACGACACTTACTCAGCAATAACCTGCTCTTGCATGTTCAGTTTGCATTCGTCCAGGGACACTTGGTTCTAGAGCTCATTACAACCTTGGTTCAAACACGGATAAAGAGCTGAACTCCCGAGGTGAGGTGAGAGTGACTGCCCTTGACATCAAGGCAGCATTTGACCGAGTGTGGCATCAAGGAGCCCTAGCGAAACTGAAGTCAATGGGAATCAAGAGGAAAACTCTCCACTGGTTGGAGTCATAACTAGCACAAAGGAAGATGGTTGTTGTTGTTGGAGGCCAATCATCTCAGTCTCAGGACATCACTGCAGGGGTTCCTCAGGGTAGTGTCCAAACCCCAACCATCTTTAGCTGCTTCATCAATGACCTTCCTTCCATCATAAGGTCAGAACTGGGGATGTTCACTGATAATTGCACAATATTCAGCACAATTCGCAACTCTTCAGACATTGAAGCAGTCCATTTCCAAATGCCGCAAGATCTGGACAATATCCAGGCTTGGGCTGATGAGCGGCAAATAACATTCACCCCACATGAGTGCCAGGCAAGGACCATGTCCAACAAGAGAGAATCTAACCATCTCCCTATGATTTTCAATGGCATTACCATCACTGAATCCCCCACTATCAACGTCCTGGAGATTACCATTGACAAGAAACTTAACAGGACCAGCCATATAATAACTGTGGCTACAAGAGCAGTTCAGAGGCTAGGAATCCTGCAGCGAGTAACTCACCTCCTGACTCCCCAAAGCCTGTCCACCATCTACAAGGCACAATCTACAAGAACAAAGATAAGTACAGCACAGGAACAGGCCCTTCAGCCCTCCAAGCCTGCGCCGATCATATTGCCCGTCAACTAAAACATTTTGCACTTCTGGGGTCCGTATCCCTCTATTCCCATCCTATTCATGTATTTGTCAAGCTGCCTCTTAAACACCACTATCGTACCTGCTTCCACCACCTCCACTGGCAGCGAATTCCAGACACTCACTACCCTCTGCGTAAAAAACTTGCCCCGTACATCTCCTCTATAGTTTTCTCCTCTCACCTTAAATCTATGTCCCCTAGTAATTGACTCTTCCACCCTGGGAAAAAGCTTCTATCTACTCTGTCCATGCTACTCATAATTTTGTAAACTTCTATCAAGTTGCCCTTCAATCTCCGTTGCTCTAGTGAGAACAATCCGAGTTTCTCCAACCTCTCCTCATAGCTAATAACCTCCAGACCAGGCAGCATCCTGGTAAACCTCCTCTACACCCTCTCCAATGCCTCCATATCCTTCTGGTAATGTGGTGACCAGAATTGCACGCAATATTCCAAGTGTGGCCTAACCAAGGTTCTATACAGCTGCAGCATGACTTCCCAGCTTTTATACTCAATACCCCTGCCAATGAAGGCAAGCATGCCATATGGCTTCCTGACTACCTTATCCATCTGCGTTGTCACTTTCAGTGACCTGTGGACCTGTACACCCAGATCCCTCTGCCTGTCGATGCGCTTAAGGGTTCTGCCATTTACTGTATAATTCCTGCCTGTATTAGACCTTCCAAAATGCATTACCTCGTATTTGTCCAGATTAAACTCCATCTGCCATTTCTCCACCCAAGTCTCCAACCGATCTATATCCCGTTGTATCCTTTGACAATCCTCTTCACTATCTGCAACTCCTCCAACCTTAGTGTCGTCTGCAAACTTACTAATTAGCCCAGTTACATTTTCCTCCAAATCATTTATGTATACTACAAACAGCAAAGGTCCCAGCACTGATCCCTGCGGAACTCCACTAGTCACAGCTCTCCATTCAGAAAAGCACCCTTCCACTGCTACCCTCTGTCTTCTATGACCAAGCCAATTCTGTATCCATCTTGTCAGCTCACCTCTGATCCCATGCGACTTTACCTTCTGTACCAGTCTGCCATGAGGGACCTTGTCAAAAGCCTTACTGAAATCCATGTATATAACATCCACTGCCCTTCCATCGTCGATCATCTTTGTCACTTCCTCGAAAAACTAGATCAAGTTAGTGAGACACGACCTCCCCTTCACAAAGCCACGCTGCCTTTCACTAATACGCCCATTTGCTTCCAAATGGTAGTAAATCCTGTCACGAAGAATCTTCTCCAATAATTTCCCTACCACTGACGTAAGGCTCACCGGCCGGTAATTTCCTGGATTATCCCTGCTACCCTTCTTAAACAATGGAACAATTTTGGCCATTCTCCAGTCCTCTGGGACCTCACCTGTAGCCAGTGAGGATACAAAGATTTCTGTCAAGGCCCCAGCAATCTCCTCCCTTGCCTCCCTCGGTACTTTGGGGTAGATCCCATCTGGCCTTGGGGACTTATCCACCTTAATATTCTTCAAGACGCCTAACACCTCTTTTTTGATCTCAACATGATCCAGGCTATCTACATACTCTTCCCTGGACAAATCGACTGCTAAGTCCTTCTCTTTGGTGAATACTGATGAGAAGTATTCATTTAGTATCTCTCCCATTTCTTCTGGCTCCACACACAGATTCCCACCTCTGTCCCTGAGTGGGCCTACCCTTTCCCTGGCTACCCTCTTGCTTTTTACATATGTATAAAAGGCCTTGGGATTTTCCTTAATCCTGGTTGCCAATGACTTTTCATGACCCCTTTTAGCCCTCCTGACTCCTTGCTTAAGTTTCTTCCTACTTTCTTTGTATTCTCCACGGGCTTCATCTGTTCGCAGCCTTCTAGCCCTCAGAATGCTTCCCTTTTCTTTTTGACTAATCTCACAATATCCTTGGTTATCCAAGGTTCCTGAAACTTGCCATACTTATCCTTCATCCTATCAGGAACATGCCGGTCCTGAATTCTTATCAACTGATGTTTGAAAGCCCCCCACATGTCAGTTGTTGATTTGCCCTCAAACATCTGCCTCCTGTCTAGATTCCTCAGTTCCTGCCTAATATTGTTATAATTAGCCTTCCCCCAATTAAGCACCTTAACCTGAGGACTCCTGTTATCCTTACCCATCAGTACCTTGAAACTTACTGAATTATGGTCACTTTTCCCGAAATGCTCCGACTGAAACTTCGACCACCTGGCCGGGTTCATTACCTAATACCAGGTCCAGTATTGCCCCTTCCCTAGTTGGACATCTACAAATCAGGAGTGTGATGGAATATTCTCTACTTACCTGGATGAGTGCAGCTTCAATAACACTCAAGAAACTCAACACCATCCAGGACAAAGTCGCCCACTTGATCGGCACTCCATCCACCACCTTAAACATTCCTTCCCTCTACCACTGGTGCACAGCAGCAGCAGTGTGTAGCACCTACAAGGAGCACTGCTGCAAATCCTCAAGGCTCCTTAGACAGCACCTTCCAAACCCGCAACCACTACCATCTAGAAGGACAAGGGCAGCAGATACATGGGGCCACCACCACCTGGAAGCTCCCCTCCAAGTCACTCACCATCCTGACTTGGAAATATATCACTGTTCCTTCACTGTCGCTGGGTCAAAATCCTGGAACTCCCTCCCGAACAGCACTTTGGGTGTACCTACACCACATGGACTGCAGCGGTTCTAGAAGGCAACTCACCATCACATTCTCAAGGGCAATTAGGGATAGGCAATAAATGCTGGCCCAGCCAGCAATGTTCATATCCCTTGATCAAATTTAAAAATATGAAGTTTGATAACTGTGATCTGCTGTTGATCTTCCCACATTCTTGGAACTGACATTTTAATAATATATAGGGCAGAGATTAGCAATCAGTAGTTCATATTGAATAAACCTTTGAACAGTAACAACCTTATAACTTAAACCACTGTACAATACACATTAATCAAACATTTCTTGTATCCAAGATAACATGCCTGATTTATTGGAAAAATCTTTCAACACTTGAAATAAATTCCCTTTATTATTTTTATGCAATTATAATAACACAATGGCGAGTTACTCTAAAATAAATAGAATGACACAAGGATAGGAAGGTCATTGAGAGACACATTATAAAGAAGGGGTGGTACGAGCATAAATTCCTTGAAAAACATAAATACGTGCCAACAAAAACTGATCGAAGGTGGGTATACAATGAAATTGGTCCGCGAGGGACAGGGATCGGTGTTTCTATTCCACATGAGCTGCCTCCTACCTATCTTTTCCTAACTCTGTCACCCTAATCTTCTAGTCCTTTTTCCCTCATGTGTTTATCTAGCTTTGCCTTAAATGCATCTAAGCTATTCACCTCAATGACTCTTTATGGTAGAGAGTTCCACATTCGCACCATTTAATGGGTAAAGAAGCTCCTCCTATTAGTGATTATGTTCCCGAGATTTTGTCTCCCTCGCAAGTGGAAACATTTTCTCTCTGTCCTATTAAACCCTTTCATAATGTTATAGAATCTTATCAGCTCTAGAGAGAGAACACTCCAGCTTGTTGAGTCATTCCTGAAAGTATAACCACTTTGTTCGAGTATCATCCTCGTAAATCTTTTTTGCACCTTCCCCAGTGGCTCTACATCCTTTTTATAATTTGGAGACCAGTGTATAGTACAACCAAGTGTGGTTTAACTATGGTTCTATACAAATTTAACATAACTTCTCTGCTTTTGAGTTCAATCCCTATAGAAACAACCCCAACTTTTGTTGATTTTTATGGTGTTATTAACCTGCAATGTTACAGTCAGTGATTTGTGTATCTGTGCCCTTAGATCCCTATGCTCCATTACTCTATTTAGCCCCCAATATTTTTTTTATTCATTCATGGGATGTGGGCTTCTCTGGCTGGGCCAGCATTTACTTCCCACCCCTAGTTGCCCTTGAGAAGGTGGTGGTGAGCTGTCTTCTTGAACCGCTGCAGTCCATGTTAGGGAGGGAGGTCCAGGATTTTGACCCAGCGACAGTGAAGGAATGGCGATATATTTCCAAGTCAGGATGTTAAGTGACTTGGAGGGGAACTTCTAGGTGCCAGTGTTCCCATCCATCTGCTGCCCTTGTCCTTCTAGATGGTAGTGGTCATGGATTGTCAAAGAAGCCTTAGTGAATTCCTGCAGTGCATCTTGTAGGTGGTACACACTGCTGCAACTGTGTGTCAGTGGTGGAGGGAGTGAATGTTTGTGGGTGTGGTACCAATCAAGCGGGCTGCTTTGTCCTGGATGGTGTCCAGCTTCTTGAGTGTTGTTGGAGCGGCACTCATCCAGGCAAGTAGAGAGTATTCTGTCACACTCCTGACTTGTGCTGTGTAGATGGTGGACAGGCTTTGGGGAGTCAGGAGGTGAGTTACTCGCCGCAGGATTCCCTGCCTCTGACCTGCTGTTGTAGCCACAGTATTTATATCGCTGGTTCTTGTCAATGGTAATCTCCAGGATGTTGATAGTGGGGGATTCAGTGATGGTAATGCGATTGAACATCAAGGGGTGTTGGCTGGACTCTCTCTTGTTGGAGATGGTCATTGCCTGGCACTTGTGTGGTGTGAATGTTACTTGCCACTTGTCAGCCCAAGCCTGAATATTGCTCAGGGCTTGCTGCATTTGGACATGGAGTGCTTCAGTATCTGAGGAGTCGCGAATGGTGCTGAACATTGTGAAATCATCAGCGAACATCCCCACTTCTGACCTTATGATGGAAGGAAGGACATTGATGAAGCAGCTGAAGATGGTTGGGCCGAGGACACTACCCTGAGGAACTCCTGCAGTGATGTCCTGGAACTGAGATGACTGACCTCCAACAACCACAACCATCTTCCTTTGTGCTAGGTATGACTCCAACCAGTGGAGAGTTTTCCCCCGATTCCCATTGACTCTACGTTTGCCAGGGCTCCTTGATAGATTACTGTCAAGCTGTACATGGCCTTCTTATTCCTTCTACCAAAATGCACTACCTCACATTTATAACTATTGAAACTCATGTGCCAATTACAACTATTCTGCATTTTTTAAATTAATGTCTTCTTTTATTTAGTCACAGTTTTCTTCAGTACTAATGATACCCACACCCCAACCCCTCGCAGTTTGACATGGTCTGAAATTGCACTCCACAGTGGTGGAAGCGGAGGTGATGGATGACTTCAAAAGGAAACTGGACAGGCACATGAGAGAAATAAAGCTGCGGGGCTATGGGGATAGAGCGGGAGAATGGGACTGGAATGGCTCTGCATTGTTCTACAGAGAGCTGACATAGGCCTGATGGACAGAATGGCCTCCTTCTGTGCTGTAACAACGCAATGACTGCTTTCCATCTTGGTGATGTGCTTCTTTCACTATGGACATTCACCCTTACATTTGCAAGAGTATCCAGAGCAGCCACTTCCCTCCTCCCTCTTGCCTCCTTCCTCCTCCCTCCCCGTCCTCCATATCTCGCTTCCTACTTCTGTCCCCTCCTCTATATTGCCTACTCCTTCTTGCCTCCTCTCTCCTGCCTTTGCCCCCTTGCTCCCTCTCTCCTGCCTCCTCCCTCCCTATATCTACCTCTGTCTGCTCCTCTATCACCAGCCTCCTCCCTCTTGCCTCTTGTTTCTCCTCCCCCCTTTCAATTCCCCCTTGACCCCCATCCCCTCCCATTCTTCCCCTCCCCTCTCCTCCTTTCATCTCTCTCCTCCCAATTTCTTCCTCATCCCTCTCTCCTTCCATAAGAACTTAAGAAATAGGAACAGGAGTAGACCATTCAGCCCCTCGAGCCTGCTCCGCCATTCAATAAGATCATGGCTGATCTTCTTGTGTTTTGATTTCCACATTCCCTTTGATTCCCTTGCCTAACAAGAATCTATCTACCTCTTCCTTACAAATATTCAATGACCCCGCCTCCACCACCTTCTAGAACATAAGAATATTAGAACATAAGAACTAGGAGCAGGAGTAGGCAATTCAGCTCCTCGAGCCTGCCCCACCATTCATTACGATCATGGCTTATCTCATTTCGACCTCAACTCCAATTTCCCGTCCTCTCCCCATAACCTTTCAACCCATTACTAATTAAAAATCTGTCTATCTCCTCCTTAAATTTATTCCGTGTCCCGGCATCCACTGCACTCTGAGGTAGTGAATTCCACAGATTCACGACCCTTTGAGAAAAGTAATTCCTCCTCATCTCTGATTTAAACCTACTGCCCCTTAGCCTAAAACTATGGCCCCTCATTCTAGAATGCCCCACAAGGGGAAACATCCGCTCCACGTCTACTTTGTCTTTCCCCTTTAGCACCTTATATGCCTCAATTAGATCTCCTCTCATCCTAAACTCTAGTGAGTATAGGCCTAAACTGCTCAATCTCTCCTCATAAGACAAGCCCCGCATCTCTGGAATCAATCTAGTGAACCTCCTCTGAACCGCCTCCAGTGCAACTACATCCTTCCTCAAGTAAGGGGACCAAAACTGTGCACAGTACTCCAGGTGTGGTCTCACCAATGCCTTGTACAGTTGCAACATCACTTCCTTATTTTTATACTCTATTCCTTTAGCAATAAATGCCAAAATTCCATTTGCCTTCCTTGTTACCTGCTGTACCTGCATCCTAGCTTTCAGCGATTCATGCACGAGGACACCCAGATCCTTCTGTGCTGAAGCATTTCTGAAGTTTCTCTCCATTTAAATAATAAGTTGCCTTTTTATTCTTCTGACCAAAATGGATAACCTCACAGTTATCCACGTTAAACTCCATCTGCCAAATTTTGCCCCATTCACCTAACCTGTCCATATCCATTTGTAAATTTCTTATTTCTTCATTGCAACTTACTTTCCCACCTATTTTGGTGTCATCTGCAAATTTAGCTATAGTACCTTCTATCCCTGAATCCAAGTCATTAATATAGATTGTAAATAGTTGGGGCCCAAGGACCGAACCCTGTGGCACCCCACTAGTTACAGCTTGCCATCCAGAAAAAGATGCATTTATCCCGACTCTCTGCTTTCTGTTGGTTAGCCAATCCTCTATCCAAGCTAATATCTTACCCCTAACTCCATGTGATCTTATCTTGTGTATTAATTTTTTGTGCGGCACCTTATCAAAGGCCTCCTGGAAGTCCAGACATACTACATCTACAGGATCCCCATTATCCACTTTGCTTGTCACATCTTCAAAGAACTCTAGCAAATTAGTCAAACACGATTTACTCTTCATAAAGCCATGCTGACTCTGATGGATTGCATTTTGACTTTCCAAATGCCTCATTACTACTTCCTTAATAACGGATTCCAACAATTTCCCAACGACAGACATTAAACTAACTGGTCTATAGTTTCTTACTTTCTGCCTCCCCCCCTTTTTGAATAAGGGCGTTATATTAGCATTTTTCCAATCCACTGGAACCTTTCCAGAATCCAGGGAATTTTGGAATATTATTACCAATGCATCCACTATCTCTGCTGCCACTTCCTTTAAGACTCTGGGATGTAGGCCATCAGGTCCTGGGGACTTGTCACCCTTTAATCCCAATAGTTTGCTCAGTACTTTTTCTCTAGTGATGGTGATTGTTCTAAGTTCCTCCTTCTCTATATCCTCTGCACCTTCTGAGGCAGAGAGTTCCAAAGTCACACAACCCTTTGAGAGAAAAAAATTCCCCTCATCTCTGTCCTAAAAGGGTGACCCCTAATTTTAAAACAGTGCCCCCTAGTTCTGGACTCTTCCACAAGAGGAAACATCCTTTCCACGTCCACCTTGACAAGGCCATTCAGGATCTTGTATACTTCAATCAAATCACCCCTCATTCTTCTAAACTCCAGTGGAAACAAGCCCAGTCTGTCCAACTTTTTCTCATAAGACAGCCCACTCATTCCAGGTATTAACCTAGTAAACCTCCTCTGAACTGCCTCCAATGCATTTACATCCTTCCTTAAATAAGGAGACCAAAACTGCACACAGTATTCGAGGTGCAGTCTCACCAATGCCCTGTATAACTGAAGCAAAACATTCTTACTTTTATATTCAATCCCTCTCGTAATAAAGGATAGCATTCCATCAGCCTTCTTAATTACTTGCTGTACCAGTACATGTGACTCATGTACTAGAACACCTAGATTCCTCTGCACTTCTGAATTATTCAGCCATTTTCTATTTAAGTAATACTCTGCTTTTTTGTTCTTCCTGCTAAAGTGAACAACTTCACATTTTCCCACATGAAACTCCATTTGCCAGATCTTTGCCCACTCACTCAACCTATCTATAAACATCGAGAACCTCCTTATGGCCTCTTCACAAAATACTTTCCTACCTATCTTGGTGTCATCTGCAAATTTAGCTACCAGCCTTCACTCCCCTCATCTAAGTCACTGATGTAAATCGTAAAACGTTGAGGCCCAAGTACAGACCCCTGTGGGACTCCACTCATCACATCCTGCCAATCTGAAAAAGACCCATTTATACATACTCTTTGCTTTCTGCCAGCCAGCCAATCTTCTATCCACGCTAATATGTTACCCTCTACACCATGAGATTTTATTTTCCGTAATAATCTTTGGTGCGGCACCTTATTAAATGCCTTCTGGAAATCCAAGTACAGTATGTCTACAGGCTCCCCTTTATTCACCGCGCATGTTACTCCTTCAAAAAACTCCAATAAATTGGTTAAATGTGATTTTCCTTTCACAAAACAATGCTGACTCTTCCCGGTTGCCTTGAGCTCTTCTAAGTGCCCAGCTATAACCTCTTTAATGATCGATTCTAATAACTTCCTCATGACAGAAGTCAAGAGTGAGGTGATGTCCCTTACTCTCTCCATCCTCACTCCCTCTTTCCCTCAGCCCCTTCATCCTCACACCCTCAACCTGCTCCCACCCTCCTCACCCTCTACATCCTCACACTCCATCCTCACTCTCCTCCATCCTCACTCTTCTCCAACTTCACTGTCCTCCATCCACACTCTCTCCATCCTCACTTTCACCATACTCACTCTCCCTCCATCCTCTCTCTATCACTCTCCATCTGCTCTCCCTTCATCCTCATTCTCTCTCTCTCTCCATCCTCACTCCTTCCATCCTTACTTTCTCTCCATCCTCTCTCCCTCCATCCTCATTCTCTCCCTCTCCACTGCCTTCATTCTCTTTCTCTCTCCATCCTCACCCCCTACATCCTCACTCCCTCCACCATCACTCTCTCAACCCTCTTCCCCTCCATCCTCTCTCCTTCCATCCTCACTCTCTTCCATCCTCTTGATCCATCCTCACTCTCGCTCTATCCTCACTCCCCCGTCCTCATGCTCCCCATCCTGACTCTCTCCATCCTCTCTCCCTCCGTCCATCCTCTCTCCCTCCATTCTCACTCCCTCCATCCTCACTACATCCATCCTCTCTCCCTCCATTCTCACTTCCTCCATCCTCACTACATCCATCCTCTCTCCCTCCATCCTCACTACATCCATCCTCTCTCCCTCCATTCTCACTTCCTCCATCCTCATTCCCTCTATTTTCACATCCTCCATCCTCATTCCCTCCATTCTCTCTTTCTCCATCCTCACTCCCTCCACCTTCAATCCCTCCATCCTCTCTCTCCATAATCACTCTCTCCATCCTCTCCCTCCATCCATCCTCTCTCTATCTCTCCATCCTCACTCTCTCCCTCTCCATTCTCACTGCCTCCATCCACTCTCTTTCCATCATCACCCCCTACATCCTCACTCCCTCCACCTTCATTCTCTCAATCCTCATTCTCTCAATCCTCTTTCTCTCCATTTTGTCTCCCTCCATCCTCATTCTTTCCATCCTCACTCTCCTCCATCCTGACTCTCCCTTCATCCTCACTCCCACCATTTGCACACCCTCCATCCTCACCCTCCATCCTCTGTCCCTCCATCTTCCATCCTCTCTCCCTCTATCCTCTGTCCCTCCATCCTCTATTCCTCCATCCTCTG
>NW_027596623.1:0-203070 GCF_964194155.1 Cetorhinus maximus
TGCCTCTCTTGCCCCTCTCACGCTCTGTCCTCCTGTGGACACTAGAGTCTTGTGAGACCCAGACCGGGTGGCAGGTTCACTTCCCTGAAGGACATTAGTGAATCAGTTGGTTTTTTACGACATTCCAGTAGTTTTCATGGCCACTTTTCCCTGGTGTCAGCCGCACAAATTACCGGATTCATTCAGCTCAATTTCACAATCTGCCTTTGTGTTTTACTGGTTTCACTCTCACTCCCTTTTTATCTGTTTTAAATCAATTTCACAGGATATTAGAAGTGGAGGATTTGCAGTTGGGAATCTCAAACCAAACATCACATCAGGATCTGACGGAGTCGTCCAATTTATTGTAACCCGAATATCATCGGATTTTAAACATGGAAGGAAAAAGTACCATCCACAATAGAGAG
The DNA here is from genome assembly GCF_964194155.1 of Cetorhinus maximus. NCBI lineage: Eukaryota > Metazoa > Chordata > Chondrichthyes > Lamniformes > Cetorhinidae > Cetorhinus > Cetorhinus maximus. Next base: position 408 of record NW_027596623.1, read on the forward strand.
AAACCATGGAAATGTGAGGACTGTGGGAAGGGATTCAGTTACCAGTCTAAGCTGGAAACTCATCGACGCGCTCACACTGGGGAGCGGCCGTTCACCTGCTCTGAATGTGGGAAGGGATTCACTCAGTCGTCCACGCTGCTGACACACCAGCGAGTTCACACTGGGGAGAGGCCGTTCACCTGCTCCAAGTGTGGGAAGGGATTCATTAATTTAACCAACTTGCTGACACACCATCGAGTTCACACTGGGGAGAGGTTGTTCAGCTGCTCTGAATGTGAGAAGCGATTCACTCGGTCAGCTGACCTGCTGACACACCAGCGAGTTCACACTGCGGAGAGGCCATTCACCTGTTCTGAATGTGGGAAGGGATTCACTCTGTCATCTGACCTGCTGACACACCAACGAATTCACACCGGGGAGAGGACATTCACCTGCTGCATGTGTGGGAAGGGATTCACAAGATCATCCCATCTACTGAGACACCAGCAAGTTCACACTGATGAGAGACCTTTTAAATGCTCGGACTGTGACAAGTGCTATAAAAGTTCTGAGGACCTGATGTCCCATCGACGTGCTCACACTGATGAGAGACCATTCAGGTGTTCTCACTGTGGGACTGGGTTCAGGCGATCATCTGACCTCATTGCACACCAGCGCATTCATACTGGGGAGAGGCCTTTCATCTGCTCAAAGTGTGGGAAGGGATTCACTCAGTCATCCAACCTGCTGAGACACCAGCAAGTTCACAATGGGAAGAGACCATTCACCTTGTCCTTGTGTGGAAAGGGATTCACTCAGACAGCCACCTTTCTAACATCCCATCGAGTTCTCACTGAGTGACAGAAGGGATTCACTCAGCCATCCTATTCGCTGAAACAACAGCAAGTTCACAGTGTGGAGGGACATTTAAATGCCCATATCATGGGAAATCCTACAAAGGTTCCCGCAAGTGATATCCAATCAAAATGTTCACATCGCCAGGAACTGTTCAGGTGCTCTCACTTTAGAACTGGGTTTAGGATTTCATCTCAACTCACTGTACACCATAAACTAGTGAGTTCATAGTGGGGAAAGGCCGTTCACCTGCTGTGGGAAAGGATTTTCTCACTTATCCCACCTGCTAGTCACTAGTGACTTCACAAGTAACTACAGAAATTGAATTTTGCTGTTAATCACATCCAGGACTGAACCATGTTCATTGAGATCTGTTGGTGCTGATGTTCATCAACACCAGCCCTGTTATGGGTGTTAATATTGAGGATAAATGTCAAATAAATCAGCACTACATTACATAGAGTATCAATTATTTTTAATATCTCTAACTCACGTTAGTTCCTTTTGAAGGTTTGTCCCTCTCCCCTGTCTCCTCCATCCTCAGCACCAACAACAAGTATGAGGAGCTCATTGAGCTTCTTTGTCACTAAGATTGAGACAGTCTGATCAATTGCCTCTGCTGCTTCTCTCCCTCCCACTATCCCACTGGGCCATACTGCCTCTAAAGTTCTCCCTTTTCCGAGTCCTGAACCTTCATATTTCTCTAGTTTCCCTCCCATTTCCTCTCATGCCCCCCCAGGGATCATCTTGTCCATGAGACCTATTTCTGCTCCATCAACCCTATTCCCTCAAAATTCCTGACCACCCAACTTCCCCATGTATACTGACTTTCTTAATGGTTCTCTCTTTAAATACTGCCCCTCTTTCCTTCATATCTGCCATCATCACCCCCTCCTCAATAAAAACAATCCTTCACCTCAGCCGTTGTAAACTACTGCCCCTTCGCACCACCCTTTCCTCTTCAAGGTCTTTCTTACCTCCCAAATCCATGCCCCTCTTTCCTACAACTCAATCTTTGAATCCCTCCAATAAGATTTCTGTCTCTGCCATAGTATCCAAACAACCCTAATTAAAGTCACAAATTACATCTTATTTGAGTGTGACAAAGGTAAACTACCCATCATTGTCCTTCCTGGCCTGCCTGCAGTCTCTAACATCATTGATCAAACCATCCTCCTGCAATGTCTCAGCACTGTTATTCAGCTGGAAGGGACTGCACACTCCTGATTCCTTTCTTATCTATCTAATTGTCATCAGAGGATAACCTGTAGAAACTGTGATTGTTTGAGTTATATTTTTACACACTCGCTCACTTAGTAAGTGATCAGGTGTTAATGAACTTTGACAAAATGTTCTGTTATCACGCTCATAATGACCGCATCTTGCAAACCAAGTCTTTCTAATTACACCAGCCCTTTTGGATAAAATCCAAAGAGAAGAGTAAAAATTTACAGTCCACCGAGCAAGCTCTTAGTGGTAAAACAAAATCTGATACTTCCCATTAAAATGCAAAGCATTATTGACCAGCTGTGGATTGCTCTGTTTCAAATTTATTGAAACAGACGCATTGCCAAGATTGGCTAACAGATCCATTGCTGGATGATGCGGATTGGGAGATGGATTTTGGCCTTTCTTATTTTGCAATCCTTATGTGATCAGAATCTCCTCCTCACTTCCCCAGATGCAGAGAAAGAAAAACTAAGACTGGGCCTCCAATGGTGGCCGGGTCACCCACAATCCCGTGCGTCTCAGAAACCGCTCTATCTGCCGCGGGTTGGCGGGCAGTTACGCGCATGCTCGAAGGGTCCTGGCCTCTTTGAGGTTGTTCCCGGAGAGAAGCCGGAAGCGGCGGATAGTGAGAGTGGAGAATGTTCATTGTTTAATATTCGGCTCTGGGGCCGCACTCGGGATTTGTAAACCCCGCCCCCCCCCCCCCCCCCCGGGGTTTATTAACCCGCTCCCGACAGTGACCTCTCACCTGACAGCTCACAATGCCCGGCTGATTGAAGGCAGCTCCGGACCAATAGGAGAGGAGGCAGGATTGGAGGACCAAATAAGGAGCGGCTGATCCTCTAACCAATCGGAGAGAACGAGGGGGCGGGCCTGAGCCTGGACCTCCCTGATTGGCTGAAATTCCGCATCATTTTGAAAACTGATTTGTCTAAAATTCCAGTGCCCGGTGTAAAACATTAAAGATGATTTGTTGTTCTGAGCTGCATTATTTGGTAGAATTAGAGTGAAGGAGTGGGATTGATCCACAGCCTGAGTCACCAGTTTGAGGACAAGAGGAGAGAGAATCTGGAGAGGAGAAAAGAATAAGTTGGAGACTGGACACTGAATCTGGAACAATGAGCAGAGAGGGAGAGGAGTGTGTGGGACAGAGATTTATAGAATTGTGGGAATGAAAGGGGGGGGTGGAATGTTCCATAGAAACTAGAATTGTCTGTTCTGAATTTCTATACTGTATTTACAGTGATAACTTCTGTAAACTCCATTTACATGGGGTTAGAAGGGGAGGATTTGCAGGCAGGAATCTCAACAAGATCTTATGCAATCACTTCATTCATATAGTCAGCTTCCAATTAGGAAACGAAAAATAATTAGATAAAAGCAAAATACTGCAGTTGCTGGAAATCTGAAACAAAAACAAAAATAGATGGAAAAACTCAGCAGGTCTGACAGAATCTGTGGAGAGGAATACAGTTAACGTTTTGAGTCTGTTTGACTTTTCTGATGAAGAGTCATACGGACTTGAAACGTTAACTGTATTCCTCTCCGTAGATGGTGTCAGACCTGCTGAGTTTTCCAGCTATTTTTGTTTTTGAAGGAGAAATAATTGTTTGTTTTGCCTGTGCATTTAAATTATCATTGAAATTGGAAAAGTACTGAGACACACGTATCAAAGTGAGAGTCTTTCAGTGAACTGTGTGTGGAAAGAGCTTTAACCAGTTTCACAGCCTGATAAAACCACAACAATCAAAGTGTGGAGAAACCACACATAAGTTGTGTGTGGACAAGGCTTCAATCGATCATCCAACCTGGAGAGACACCAAGAAACTTGCACCATGGAGAAATCAGGTATGATAGATCAGAAAGAAACAACAGAAAGTTGCAAGTCAGGGCTAGGACAATGGAAAACTTCAGGGACAGCTGGGCCAGGTGGGCTAGTGGAAGGGAGGGAAGCAGCAGAGGCAGCTGATCGGATTGTCTCAATCTTAGTGACAAAGAAGCTCCATGAACTCCTCACATTTGTTGTTGGAGGGGAGGATGAAGGAGACAGGGGAGAGTTAAAACCCATCAAAAGGATCTAACTTGTGTTAGAGATATTAAAAAGAGACTCAATACACTGTGTACTTAACGCAACATGATTTATTTGACTTATATCAGCAAGTTAATTGCCATAATAAAAACTGGAAATGCTGGAAATGGTCAGCAGGTCTGACAGCGTCTGTGGAGAGAGAAACAGACTTAACATTTCAAGTTCACATGATTCTTTAGAGCTAAAGAGAAGTTGAAATGTGATGGAATTTATACTGTTTAAGGGGGCTGGAGCAAGTAAAGCAGGATAGGTCAGCAACAGGTGGAGGCTAAGGAGAGATAGACAAATATGTCATGGACAAAAGACAAAGGGAGTGTTAATTGCAGTGGTGAAGACTAAAGAATGTGCTGATAGTGGCACAAAGGTAAGAAGGCAGAATGTGTGAAGAGCAGAACAAGGGTCAGCATTCTGTGAAAGAACAACATAGAAACAAGCGACAGATGGCCTGTTGGGGGGAGGGGGAGACGCCATAACTGGGCTGGAGTTTATTAACATCAGCAGAAACAGACCCCAATGAACAAAGTTTATTGTCACATAGTCTTGTATGTGGTTAACATCAAAATTCAATCACTGTTGTTACTCATGAACTCGTTGGTGTTTCAGCAGGTCAGGTGACTGAGTGAATCCCTTCCCACACTTGGAGCAGATGAAAGGTCTCCCTCCAGTGTGCACTTGATGGTGTGACAGCAGGCTGGATGACTGAGTGAATCCCTTCCCACAGTCAGAGCAGGTGAACGGCCTCTCTGCAGTGTGAAGTCGCTGGTGTATCAGCAGGACGGATGAGCGAGTGAATCCCTTCCCACAACCCATGCAGGTAAACGGTCTCTCCCCAGTGTGAATTCACCGGTGCGTCAGCAGGCTGGATGACTGAGTAAATCCCTTCCCACACTCAAAGCAGGTGAATGGCCTCTCCCCAGTGTGAGTACGTCGGTGTGTCAGCAGGTGGGATTTAACTGAGAATCCCTTCCCACACTCAGAGCAGGTAAACGGCCTCTCCCCAGTGTGAACCCGCTGGTGCGTCAGCAAGTCAGATGACCGAGTAAATCCCTTCCCACACTCTGAGCAGGTGAATGGTCTCTCCCCAGTGTGAACCCGCTGGTGTGTCAGCAGGTTGGATGACTGAGTAAATCCCTTCCCACACTGGGAGCAGGTGAACGGCCTCTGCCCAGTGTGAATGCGTCGATGAATTTCCAGCAAAGACGGGGTTATGAATCCCTTTCCACAGTCCCCACATTTCCACTGTCTCTCCCCACTGTGAACGGTGTTTTTTCCTTCCATTTCAAAATCTGATAATATTCAGGTTACGATAAATTGGGTGACTCTGTCAGATCCTGATTTGATGTTTGATTTGAGTTTCCTGACTGAAAATCCTTCCCTTCTAATGCCCTGTGAAATGGATTTAAAATAGAAAAAAAGTGTGAGGGAGAACCCAGATAAACAGGTTGTGAAATTGAGCTGAATGAATCTGGCAATTTGTGGCACAGCAAAAATTGGCCATAAAAGCTGCTGGATTGTAATAAAAACCGAACTGGATCAGTAATGCCCTTCAGGAGGGAACCTGCCATGCCTGATCTGGGCCCACACAAGACTCTGGTCTCCATAAGAGGAGGCTGATAGAAAGAGAGAGAGAGAGAAGCACAGAATTGTTACAGTGCAGAAGGATTCCATTTGGCCCATCATGTCTGCACTGGCTCTCCGAATGAGCATTTCATCTAGTGCCTTTCTCCTACCTTCTCCCGTAACCCTGCAGATAGTTTATTTTCAAATAATCATCTAATTCCTTCTTGGATACTTTTATGGATACTCCAACACAATCTCAGGCAGTGCATTCCAGACCCTAACCACTTGCTGTGTGAAAAAGTTTTTTCTCATATAATTTTTGCTTCTTTTACCAATCAGCTTAAATCTGTGTCCTCTGGTTCTCGATCCTTCTGCCAACGGGAACAGTTGCTCTCTGTCTATTCATGCTTTTCAATACGTCTATCAAATCTCCTCTCAGCCTTCTTTTCTCCAAGGAGAACCATCCCAACTTCTCCAATCTATCTTCATAACCGAAATCTCTCATCCCTGGATCCATTCTTGTAAACCTCCTCTGCACTCCCTCCAGTGCCTTCACATCCTTCCTGAAATGCAGTGCCCAGAATACTCCAGCTGATGTCTAACTAGTGTAGTACACAAGCTCAGCGTAACCTCCTTGCTCAAGTATTCTGAGCCCCTATTAATAAAGTCCAGGATACCATCTGTGCTATTAACTAATCTCTTAAACCGTCCTGCCACCTCTAATGATTTATGCACATAGACACCCAGGTCCCTTATGCTCCTGCACCCCCTTTGGTGTTGTACCCTTTATTTTATATTGTCTCTCCAAGATTTTCCAAATGAAATGCATCACCTCAGACTTCGCTGCATTAAATTTCATCTGCCATTGTTCCGCCCTTTCCATCAACTTGTCTATGTCGTTTTGAAGTTCTACGCTATCCTCCTCACAGTTTACAATGCTTCCAAGTTTTGTATCGTATGCAAATTCATAATATTGCTGACTATACACCAAGGTTTAAATCATTTATCTGTCAGGAAAAGCAAGGGTTCCAATACCGACCCCTCGGAAACTCCACTACAAATCTTCCTCCAGCCCGGAAAACATCCATTAACCATTACTCTTTATTTCCTGTCATTCCGCCAATTCTGTATCCATGTTGTTGCTGTCCGTTTTATTCCATGAGTTATATCTTTTCTCACATGTCTGTTGTGTGACACTGTCTCAAATGCCTGGAGAGAGGTGGAGAAGCAGCAGGCGAAGTTGTTTCTAAGAGGCGGGACTGGAGGACTGATGAAGTCATCTAGTTCTCGCACCAATCAGAGTGGCTGTTAAGGGCGGGGTTTGCAGAACTAAGTGGGCGGGGCTGAGCGGTGAACCCCCTCTGGCTGCCTGGCCCAGTATTGCCCCTTATAAATATGGCGGCTGCACATTGCTCCCTATGAAGATGGCGACCGTGAACCCGGGGCCACCAACCGGAAATGCCGCCCCGAAGTGTGGCCAACGCGGGACAAGTAGGTTCCTTTTCTGGTACTTGAGGCCTCCACTGGGTGTTTATCAAGCCTTTCCATCCATTCCGCCGCCTCCATTATCCTCCTACAATCGACTGTTACTCACCTGTTGCAGAGGCGAGATGACTCCCTCCCGGCGCCTTCAGCACCCACAATACGCATGCTCTAGCCACAACCCGGTAATGAGCCTGCGCAATGGCCTCCTGCAGTGAGTATAGGGCATATTCTCTTTCGACGCGAATGCTGGGTAAGAACCCCGCCATTTAAAGGTGATATTGTTGAAATGAAAATTCCGTTTAGTGATCCAATTACGACTGGGGCCATAGGGCCAAGATATAAAATTATTAAAACAATTAGTATAGAATACTAAACTTAAAAGAAGTGGCTGCAGAGAGTCGATCCATCATTTATAATCCTCCAAAATTCCTCAAATTCTGGAAAGGTCCTAATGGTTTGGAAACTAGCTAATGTAATATCGTTATTCAAGAAAATATGGAGACAGAAGCAGGAATTTTCAGGGCCATTAGCCTAACATGCGTCATAGGGAAATTGCTAGAATCCATCATTAAGGAGTTTATAGCACGATACTTAGAAAATCATAACGTGATCAGGCAGAGTCAATATGGCTTTCTGACGGGAAATCATACTTAACTAATTTATTAGAGTTTTTTGAGGGAGTAACAAGCAACGTGGAAAAAAGGGGAGCCTGTAGATGTGGTGTACTTGGATTTCCAAAAGCCATTCAATAAGGTGCCACATCAAAGCTTCCTACACAAGATTAGAGAACATGGTGTAGAAGATAAAATATTAGCATTGGCGAAGGCTGGTTAGCTAACAGGAAACAGAGAGTAGGGATAAATGGCTCTCTTTCAGGATGGCAAGATGTGACTACTGGAGTGCCACAGGGTTCAGTGCTGGGGCCTCAACTTTTATAATCTGCATCAATGATTTGGATAAAGGGACTGAATTTATGGTTTCTATATTTGCCAATGACACCAAGATAGGTAGATCTTAAAAGAAGTGGCAGCACAGATTGCAGATACATTGGTTATAGTCTTCCAAATTTCCTTAGATTCTGGAAAGGTTCCCACGGATTGGAAAATAGCAAAAGCAACATTGTTATTCAAGAAAGGAAGGAGGCAGAAAGCAGGAAACGAAAGGCCAGTTAGCATAACATCTATCATAGGGAAAATGATAGAATCCATTATTGAGGAGGTTAAAGCAGGATACTTAGATAATCAAGATTTGATCAGGTAGAACCAACATGGCTTTGTGAAAGGGAAATTGTGTTTAACTAATCTGTTAGAGTTTTTGATGAAGTAACATTCAAGGTGGATACAGGGAAACCAACAGATATGGTGTACTTGGATTTGCAGAAGGCATTTGATAAGGTGCCACATAAAAGATTGTTGCACAATATAAAGGCACATGGTGTAGGAGGTAACATATTAGCATAGATAAATGATTGGTTGGCTAACAGTAAGCAGAAAGCAGGGATAAATATGTCTTTTTTGGATTGGCAAGCTGTAACTAGCGGAGTGCCACAGGGATCATTGCTGGGTCCTCAACAATTTACAATCTACATCAATGATTTGGATGAAGGGTCCGAATGTATGGTAGCTAAATTTGCTGATGACATGAATAGAGATAGGAAAAGAAGTTGTCAAGAGGAAGTCGAGAGTCTGCAAAGTGATATGGACAGGTTAAGTGCATGGGCAAAAATTTGACAGATGGAGGATAACGTGGGAAAATGTGAACTTGTCCACTCTGGCAGGAAGAATAGAAAAACAGTCTTCAATACAAGTGGAGAGCAGAACTCAGTAGTACAGAGGGCTCTGGTCCTCGAACCCATTCTGCCATTTAATAAGATCATGGCTGATCTGATTTTGGCCTCAACTTCACGTTCCAGCTACCCCCGATAACCTTTGGCTCCCTTGTTAGTCAAGATTAGCCAAGTTCCTCAGGGTAGTGTCCTAGGCCCAATCATCTTCAGCTGCTTCATCAATGACAGACCTTCCATCATAAGGTCAGAAGTGTGGATGTTCGCTGATGATTGTACACTGTTCAGAACCATTTGTGACTCCTCAAATACTGAAATATCCATGTCCAAATGCAGCAAGACCTGCACAATATCCAGGCATGGGCTGACAAGAGGCAAGTAACACTTACACCATACATCTGCCAGGCAATGACCATCTCCAACAAGAAAGAATCTAACCTCTACATTCAAGGGCATTACCATCAGTGAATCCCCCACTGTCAACATCCTGGGGATTACCATTGACCACATCATTGAAGATATAAATACTGTGGTCACAAGAGCAGGTCAGAGGCTTGGAATCATGTGGCAAGTAACTCAACTCCTGACTTCCCAAAGTCTGCCCACCACCGACAAGACACAAGTCTGGAGTGTAATGAAATACTCCCCACTTGCCTGGATGAGTGCACCTCCAACAACACTCAAGAAGCTCGAAACCATCCAGGACAAAGCAGCCCGCTTGATTGGCACCCCATCCACATACATTGACTCCCTCCATCACCTAAGTACAGTGGCAGCAGTGTGTACCATCTACGAGATTCACTGCAGAAACTTACCAAGGGCTCCTTAGGCAGCACCTTCCATACCCTATAAGTGATCTAGAAGGACAAGGGCAGCAGATAGATGGGAACACCACCACCTGGAAGTTCCCCTCCAAACCACTCACCATCCTGACTTAGAAATATATCGCCTTTATTTCACTGTCGCTGGGTCAAAATCCTGGAACTCCCTCCCTAACAGCACTGTGGGTATACCTATGCCACATGGACTGCAGTGGTTCAAGAAGGCAACTCACCACCACCTTCTCAAGGGCAATTAGGGATGGGCAACAAATGCTGGTCCAGCCAGTAGCACTCACATCTCATGAATGAATAAGAAAAAATCTACTTCTGCCTTTAAAATATTCATTGACTCTGCCTCCACTGTTCTCTGGGGAAGAGAGTTCCAAAGATTCACAACTGGCTGAGAGAAAGAAATTCTTCTCATCTCCATCTTAATTGGGAGATTATTTATTTTAAAATGTGCCCCCTCGCTCTAGTTTCTCCCACGAGGGGAAAGATCCTTTCAGCATCTATCCTGTCAAGTCCTATCAGGATCTTATATGTTTCAGGAAGATCACCTCTCCATTTTCTAAATGCGAATGGATACAGGCCCAGTCTGTCCAACCTTTCTTCATAAGATAACCCCCTTCATCCCAGGAATCAACGAAGTTTACCTTCTCTGAACCGCTTCTAATGCATTTATATCCTTTCTTAAATAAGGAGACCAATACTGTACACAGTACTCCATATGTGGTCTCACCAATGGCCTGTAGAACTGTAATGAAACATCCCTACTTTTATATTCCATTCCCCTTGTAATAGACAACAACATTCCATTTGCCTTCCTAATTGCTTGCTCTACCTGCAGACTAACCTTTTCTGATTCATTTACCAGGGCAGCCAGATCTCTCTCTCTCTCTCTGCCTCAGAGCTATGCGGTCTCTCTCCATTTAAATAATATTCTGCTTTTCTATTCTTCCTGCCAAAGTGGCAAGTTCACTTTTCCTACATTATACTCCGTTTGCTTGTCCACTCTCTCTAAATAGAAGAGGTTCTATACAAATAGTATATTTTTATCCTGATATATAAATATACTTACATATAAATAGTTGAATTATATAAATATGTGAGGCTCCAGAACTGATGCCTGAGGCACTCCACTCATCACAGCTTGCCAGCCTGAAAAAGACCCACTTATTGCTACTCTCTGCTTCCAGTTAGCTAACCAATCTGCTATCCATGCTAATATGTTACCCCCGACACCATGAGTTCTTATTTTGTGTCGTAACCTTATTGGCATGTCACCAAATAATGCTCTGGGTATTGGTGAATGGAGCTGTAGAGAGCAATTGAAGCAGGAAGTGAGGAGAGGAAACCATATAAAAGTTCACTCATGACCTTTAGGGAAGGAAATCTGCCATCCTTACCTGGCCTGGCCTACACGAGACTCCAGACCACAGCAATGTGGTTGACTCTTAACTACCCTCAAATGGCAATTAGGGATGGGAAACAAATGTTGGCACTGCCTGCAATACCCATCCCAGGAAATAAATTTAAAAAAGGAGTGACAAATGGATATCCTTCAGACTATCCAGTTCTCTCCCAGGGTTGGTGTTTTGACCATTGCTCTTCTCAATATAAAGGAATGATTGGGTTTCGCTTTATGGGTTTAAAATCAAAATCTCCAGATGATTTTACAATAGGAAATGGGCAGAACAGTGAAGAGGAATATAAGTGACTCACTGTGAATACATAAGTTAGTAACTGGTGCAGGTAACATGTCAGATTAAATTTAACACAGAAAATATGAGGTGATAAATTTCCTGAATTAAAAAGCTAAAATATTCACTAAATGCCTATGGTTTAGAAGGACTGGAGAAATAGAACAGTAAAGACAGGGAAGATTCTAGTTTACATTTTCTTATTAATAAACACACTGATGAGGTTTCATGTCAGCAACTTTAATACCTTCTTAAGAAATACAGAAATAAAGAAATGAGAAGATTCACGTCCTCTGCTTTATCTTATATTGTTCCGTCAATTTGAGTAAACATCCAAGTCCCAAGTGTCATAGAGTCATAGAGGTCTACAGCACAGAAGAAGACCCTTCGGCCCATCACATCTGCGCCAGTCAAGCAAGTATTGAACTATTCTAATCCCATTTTCCAGCACTAGGCCCATAGCCTTGTATGTCATGGCATCGCAAGTGCACGTCTAAATACTTTTAAATGTTATGAGGGTTTCTTCCTCTACCACCCTTTCAGACAGTGAGTTCCAGATTCCCACCACCCTCTGGGTGAAAAAATTCTTCCTCACATCCCCTCTAAACCTCCTGCCCCTTACCTTAAATCTATGCCCCCTGTCTATTGATCCCTCCACCACAGGGAAAAGTTCCTTCCTGTCTACCCTATCTGTGCCCCTCATAATTTTATACACCTCAATAATGTCCCCCCTCAATCTCCTCTGCTGCAGGGAAAATAACCCCAGACTATCCAATCTCTCCTCACAACTAAAACTCTCCAGCCCAGACAACATCCTGGTAAATCTCTTCTGCACTCACTTTAGTGCAATCACATCCTTCCGATAATGTGGATTCCAGAACTGCACACAATACTCTAGCTGTGGCCTAACCAGCATTTTATACAGTTCCAGCATAACCTCCCTGCTCTTATATTCTATGCTTCGGCTAATAAGGGCAAGTATCCCATATGCCTTCTTATCCACTTGTCATGCTACCTTAAGGGACCGGTGGACATGCACACTAAGGTCACTCTGATCTTCAGTACTTCCCAGGGTCCTACCATTCATCGTTTATTCCCGTGCCTTGTTTGTCCTGCTCAAGTGCATCACCTCACACTTATCCGGATTAAATTCTATTTGCCACTGATCAGCCCATCTGAACAGCCTGTCTATATCCTCCTGTCATCTAAGGCTATCCTCCTCACGATTTACCACCCCACCAATTTTCATGCCATCCGCGAACTTACTGATCAACCCTCCTACATTCAAGTCTAAATAGTTTATATATACCACAAACAGCAAGGGACCCAACACAAATCCCTGTGGAACCCCACTGGACATGGGCATCCAGTCACAAAAACACCCCTCGACCATCACCCTCTGGTTCCTGCCACTCAGCCAATTCTGGATCCAATTTGCCAAATTGCCTGGGATCCCATGGGCTCTTATCTTCGTTATCAGTCTCCCATGCGGGACCTTATCAAAAGCCTTGCTGAGGTCCAGGTGGACTACGTTAAATGCACTGCCCTCATCTACACACCTGGTCACCTCTTTGAAAAATTCAATCACATCGGTCAGACATGACCTCCCCTTAAAAAAACCATGCTGGCTGTCCTTGATTAATCTCTGCCTCTCCAAGTGTAGATTAATTCTGTCCCTCAGAATTGCTTCCAATAGTTTCCTCACCACTGAGGTTAGACTGACTGGCCTGTAGTTCCCTGATTTATTCCTTCCTCCCTTCTTGAATAATGGTACCACACTGGCTGTCTTCTGGCACCTCTCCTGTGGCCAGAGAGGTATTGAAAGTTATTGCCAGCACCTCCACTATCTCCTCCCTTGCCTCACTCAACAGCCTGGGATACATTTCATCCTGGCCTGGAGATATATCTCATTTTAAGCCTGCCAGACCATTTAGAACCTCCTCCCTTTCAATGCTAATTTCTTTAATTATATCACAGTCCTTCTGCCTGATTTCCATACCCACGTCGTCCCTCTCACTTGTGAACACCGACACAAAGCATTCATTTAGAACTCTACCTGCATCTTCCGGCTCCACACACAAGTTACCACTGTGGTCCTTAATGGGCCTGACTCTTTCCCTAGTTATCCTCTTACTCTTAAGGTACTTGTAAAATAACTTTGGATTTTCCTTTATTTTACCTGCCAATGTTTCTTCATGCCGCCTTTTTGCTCTCCTAATCTCCTTTTTAAGTTCCCCCCTACACATTCTATATTCCTCTCGGGCTTCCGCTGTTTTGAGCCCAGCGAATCTGCCATAAGCCTCCCTTTTTCTCTTTATCCAATCCACAGTCACTTACATGGTCAGTCAGCTGGATGGAACCTCGGGCACCCTGAGCTTGATCTCCGGTATCTTCAGTCCTGATTGCCCCCTTACATCAGAGCCCTTCATTTTTATACTCTGTAGTGATCCAGCTCTGGCCCCTGACTCTTTGTCTCCTCTGTTGGGTTTTAGCAGGAAGTGAGGAAAAGACAGCTGGAATTTCTCTAATCCGTGACTTACAGGGACACCTTCCCTCGTTCCCAGCAGTTACTTTTCTTCAGTAATTTTCTCATTCTCCCTAAACTCCCCTGCCTACTCTTAATTCTGTTATTTATTTTAGTTTTACATTACAGATATAAACATCACAGATGATAATCTAATCTATTCCATTCCTCACTTTGTTTACATTTCTATTGTGGTTAATAACAGACAAACTCTGTCCTTTCCCCTGATCTGATTAGAGTTTCCAGTGAGTCGATTCTGTGGAATGGAATGTCTTATCAGTGTTGCCATGGTGACCTGTCTGCAGTGAAGAGTCTGTTTGAGTTTCTAACTCTGACTAAACTTCTCTATCCCATAATACACGTTAGATCAGACATTGGATGTCAATGTATTTTAGTCATGTTGTGTTAATATCTCTAAAACGTACAAGGTATTCAGAGACACAAACCTTTAATGGTGGGAGGACAAGTTGGTAAAATCCAGGGTTTTATAATTCGGGGTGTAGAGTTCAAAAGGACAGAGGTCATGTAAACCTGTGCAAATCATTGTTTAGGCTGCGGTTAGAATATTGAGTCAAGTTTTGGGGATCTTACACCAGGAAGGATGTCAAGGCCATGGAGAGGGTGCAGAAGAGATTCACTGAGATGATCCCAGGGAAGAGAGGCTTTAGTTATCAGCAGAGATTAGAGAAACTGGGGCTCTTTTCATTAGAACAAAGGCTGATTGGAGATCTGAGGGAGAGGTTCAACATTTCATCAGGTAAATGAGAAAAAACTGTTTCCACCAGTCGGTGAGTCAGTAACTAGAGGACATCAAATTCAAATCATCACCAAAAGACTCAGAGCCAGGAATGGGATATGGAGCAGACTGTACAATAATGTCCAGGACACTCACTGTCCCTCCGGCTCTCTGTCCACACTTTCCCATTAAACACTCTGAGGGCAGGTACACGGGTGTGTTACTGATACCTCCCCAGGGTATCCGGGCGAGGAGAGGCACTCTAGAAGGTAAGGGGAGCTGGAACCTGTCCATGAGATTGGCCAAGATTCTGAGAACTGGAAAAATCCAAAGTAATGATGAGGTGTTAGCCATGGCTCAGAGGTTGCATTCTCATGTCTGAGTCAGGAGGTTGTGGGTTCAAATCCACCTCTAGAATTTGAACATAAAATCTAGGCTGACATTCCACTGCAGTACTGAGAGAGCCCTGCAATGTATGAGGTCCTGTCTTTCAGATGAGACTGAACGGGCAGGTGTAAGAGATCCATTGGGGCTATTTCAAAGAGCAGGAGATTTCTCCCCATATTCTTGGTCAATATTTGTCCCTCAATCAACATCACTAAAGCAGACTATCTGGGTATTATCAACTTCTTGTCTGTGGGATCTTGCTGTGTACAAATGAGCTGCTGTATTTCCTACATTCCAACATCGACTGCACTTCAAAGGAATTTCATTGCCTGTAAAATGCTTTGGGACATCCTGGTGTCATGAAAGGCTCTGCAGAAATACAAATCCTATTTTAACAGAGGAGAAAAGGCCAAAAAATGGAACTGTCAAGAACAAGATTTCAATTAATCTTCTCTTGTCCTGGAAAAAACAAATATTCCACACACTGTGTTTGACACCAAGCTGGTTTATTTAACGTTTATCCAGAATATTAATCTCCAGCCAGTTATTGGGGTCATTAACATCAGCAGAAACAAACACCAAGTTTCAAAATGAACATGGTTCAGTTCTGGATGTGACTAACAGAAGCAATAATATCAGGATCGAAACCCTGCATTTACTTGTGAACTCGCTAGTGTCTCTGTAGGTGGGATTAATTAATGAATCTCTTCCCACATATGGAGCAGTTGAATGGCCTCTCCCCAGTGTGAACTTGTTGGTGTGTCAGGAGGCTGGATGACTGAGTGAATCCATTTCCACACACAGAGCAGGTGAACGGTTTCTCCCCAGTGTGAATACGTTGGTGAGTCAGCAAATCTGGTTTTCTTTTCAAGCTCTTCTCACAGTCAGAACATGTAAACGGTTTATCAGAATGAACAAGTTTGTGTGTCTGAAGGCAGGACAACCGAATGAATCCCTTCTCACACATGGGGCAGGTGAACGGCCTCTCCCCAGTGTGAGTGCATTGATGAGCTTCCAGGTGGGATGGGGAACTGAATCTCTTCTCACAGTCCCCACATTTCCACGGTTTCTCCATGGTGTTGATGTCCTTGTGCCTCTCCAGGTTGGATGATCAGTTCACGCTTCGACCAGACACAGAACACGTGTACAGTCTCTCCCCACTGTGAATGGTGTGATGTTTCCTCAGGTTCTGTGACTGGTTAAAGCTCTTGCCACAGTCAGTGCACTGGAACACTCTCACTCGAGTGTGTGCGTGTGTGTGTGTCTCGGTGATTTTCCAGTTACACTGATGTTTGAAATCTTTTCCTGCAGCCAGAACAGACAAACATTTCTCCTTCCAGATTCAAAGGCCGTGATATTCAGGTCCTTATGAATCGAGTGACTCTGTCAGATCTTGATATGATGCTTGGTTTGAGTTTCCTGTCTGTAAATCCCCCTGTTTAAGGTTTTTACAAAAACAATCACCAAGGACAGAACAAACATTTCTCTTGCTTTGAGTTTGCTGTGTGTAAATCCTCTCCTTCTAATCCCTGATTTTGAGTTTCCAAAATCAACCACTGTCAGCCCAGGATACAAACCCTGAATTATTATTTGAAGGGGAAGGATGAACAGGGTTACAGGGAGAAGGCAGGGGAATGGCACGAGGTGAATTGCTTGTTCGGAGAGCTAGCACAGACATGATGGGCTGACTGGCCTCCTTCTGTGCTGTAACCATTCTGTGATTCTGTGAAATTCACAAATTCTCTCCTGTTTCCTGGCCCAGGATGATCGTGCGTGCGCCCTGCTCCACACTGTTCCCCTAACCCGGGCCTGTCACTGGGGAATGCCGGACCAGTGCAAACATGGATTTGGGGTTTGTGGCCTACAGAAAGTGTTTGTGAAGCATCCTCACCCTCCCGCCGGCTCCATCACTCCCTCTGTCTCCCCTCGACTGCTAACCGACTGCAGATACGAAAAACAAGTGCCATCCATGGCCATTACTCACACTGCACATGCTCCAAACCCTGTTTGAAACTGTGCCTGTGCACTGGTCTCCTGTGGTGTAGATAGGGGACATTCCCCACCGTGGGGAACGCTGGGCAAATGTCCCGTCACTGGAGGTCCCAGTTTGTGAATAGTCATTTTGTTCTGTGATGGGTGGAGGTTCGGGCTGGAGGGCCAATCAATATAATGAGGAGCAAAATTATACAGAAGCCCAAGTGCACAGACCCTCCATTATCCACCAGGAGGAATGGGGGTTAGTGAAGAATCGAGGGTCCCCCAAACAGCAGAAATAACAGCAAAATCTAACCCCGACAGTCAGATGTGAACTCACTGTTGTCTCAGCAGGTCGGATGAACGAGTGAATCTCTGCTCACACACACAACATTTAAACAGCTTCTCTCCAGTAACAATGCACTGAACCATTTGATCTTTTTAAACTGGGATGTTAACAGGTGGGAAAACTGGATGAAATCCCTTCACCTCTGTGAAGTTTCTGAACCGTTTCTCAGTGTGTCTGTCCTGCCGTGTCAGTAAATGGAGTGAGCAAGTTTATCCTTTTCCTCATGCAGTTGGTGAACACCCTCTCCCTGGCAGGACTGGACCAAGTTTCCAGCTCAGATGGGCAACTGAATCCGCCCGCAGTCAATATCAACAACAGCTTGCATTTGTATAGCGCCTGCACCATCCTGTTCCGATGACAATCTGCTCAATGGTTGTAAGATGGCTACATGTTGGTAACAGTTATTCAGGTGAAACTGAATACACTGTGTTTGAGCAGCAGTTTACAAAGTACAAAGAAGAATTTGATTCTGCACTATTGTCCATTGGGATGTAGGAGGGGCCTCATTTCTCTGATTCACATTCGTGTTTAAGCCAATTTGGAGCAGTGACCTTCCTGACCTTTCCAAACTGAGAATGACTCAAACCCACTGGGATAAATCCCCAAACCTGGAATCACAGAAAAATCCATCCAATCATCGATCTCCTATAGTCCCATTCTAGCCAATCATTAGCCTAGTAGGTTCTGTCTCTGGGAAGTGTTCCTGAGCCTCCCCCTATCGGCTTTTCACCCTGGGCTTGAGCACAAACGCAAACTGGGTGTCTGTTTCCATGGTGCTGAGGTAACCCAGGACCTTCATGGTGACGAGTGTTCTAACTGTGTCAAAGCTCAATGCTGGAAATTAGCAACAAGGATTTCTAATTGATAATATTCCCCAGGTTTACAAGAGCTCGCTGTATTTCCACAATCAAAGAAGAACTTCCGCTTGTTCTTTCCTTGGGATAATAAGGGAGTTTATACAACACCAAATCCACTTCTCACACATTCAAAACCTTGAGGCAGTAGAAAGTCCAAGGCAGTGCATCTCATTGCAGAGAGAAACTATTCAGAGAAATGTTTCTGACCATTTAACGCTTGCAATCCTAATTTCTCAAAATACCCTCAACAGCCCCATATTCTTACACAGCTCTCACTGTTCATTAATGTTTAACATGATCAGTCTCTCCTCAATCTTCCTATCGAAGTGTATCACCTCACATTTTTCTGTGTTGAATTTTGTCAGGCTTTGTGTCTCCCCAATCCAGCAGCCTGTTGATGTCCTCTTGAAGTTTCAGCAGGTTATTTGTAATTGTAAAGCTCTTCTCAGTCAGAGCATTTGCAACGTCTTTTATCAGAGTGAAGATGTTGATGTGTCAAGAGGTGGCTGAACAAGTAGATCCCTTCCAACACATGGAGCAGATTAACAGCAGCAGTAAGAGCCTCCTCTAGATGTGCACACGCTGGTGTCTCAGCAGATGTGATGAATGAGTGAAACCCTTTCCACAGATGGAACAGGTGAATGGTGTCTCTCTATTGTGAATCCCCTGGTGTGTTAGCAGCCTGGATGAAACAGTGAATCCCTTCCCACACACCAAGCAGGTGAACAGCCTCTCCGCAGTGTGAACTCGCTGATGTGCCAGAAGGAGGGATGAGGAAATGAATCCTTTCCCACACTCGGAGCAGGTGAATGGCTTCTCTCCGGTGTGAACTCGCTCGTGCGTCAGAAGACGGGATGAAACAGTGAATCGCTTCCCACAGACAGAGCAGGTGAACGGCCTCTCCCCAGTGTGAACTCACTCGTCTGTCACAAGATGGGATGCACAACTAAACCCCTTTCCACATACAGAACAAATGAATGGTCTCTCCCCAGTGTGAACTCGCTGATGTGTTAGCAGGATAGATGACTGAGTGAATCCCTTCCCACACACGGAGCAGGTGAATGGCTTCTCCTCAGTGTGAGTGCGTCGATGAGTTTCCAGCTTGGATGGGTAATTGAATCCCTTCCCACAGTCCCCACATTTCCATGGTTTCTCCATGGCGTGGATGTCCTTGAGTTTCTCCAGGTTGCATGACAAGCTGAAGCCTTGTCCACACACAAAACACGTACACAATTTTTCCCCGCTGTGAATAATGTGATATTTTTTCAGGCTGTGTAACTGGTTAAAGCTCTTTCCACAGTTAGTTCACTGCAACACTCCCACTCAGATATTTGTGTCTTGGTGCTTTTCCAATCACATTGATGCTTGAAATCTTTTCCCTCAGGCAGAACAGACAAACATTTCCCTTTCCATATGCAAAGGCCAATGATATTCAGGTCCTGATGAATCCAGTGACTATGTCAGATCCTGATGTGATGTTTGGTTTGAATTTTCCATTTGCGCATCCTCCCCTTCTAATGCCCTGTAAAAGGAGTTTAGCAAAGTCAACAATAAGTACAGGGTGAAAATTCAGAACAGACAATTCAAGTCACTATCGAACATTTTTCCCTCTCTTGTTCCTCCAAAACTGTAAATCCCCATCCTACACACTCTCCCTCCTCCCTGGGCTGATATTCAAAACCATCTCACCATCTCTGCCATTTCCCAGTTATCTCCCTCCCTCCCTCTACTCTGGCTAGGTTCAGTTCTCTGGTGCCTGTGTGGAAAGTTGGAATAAAATCAACGAATCAATGATTTTCTCTCCTGGTCACTGGGACCCTGAAGCTCTGCCCACTTTATTCTAGCCCCCAAATTACCAGATTCATTCAGCTCAGTATCACAACCTGCCTTTCTGTTTTTCTGATTCCCTCACACTCCCTTGTCCTGTTTTAAATTCATTTTTCAACGTGTTGGAAGAGGTGGATTTACAGACGGGAAACACAAACCGAACATCACATCAAGATCTGACAGAATCATGAGGACCTGAATATCATCGGCCTTTGAACATGGAAGCAAAGGGACCCGTTTCCAGCCTGGATAAACGTATACGTGTTTTGTGTGTGTGGCCGAGGCTTCAGCTCTTCTGCCCGAAGACAAAACCAGCGCAGTCACACTGGAGAGAAACTGGAAATGTGGGGACTGTGGAAAGGTTTTCAGTTACCCATCAGAGCTGGAAATTCATCGGTGCAGTCACACCAGGGTCACACTTACCACAAACAGAGCAGGCAGCCCTGTTTGTCCTTCCACAATCAGATGCAGATGGTACCCAGGTCCTGGTGACTTGAGGGACTTACGTCCTTGGCTTGCTGCATTGTTCCAGTGAAGCTCAACGCAAACTGTAGGAACAGCACCTCATCTTCCGACTAGGCACTTTACAGCCTTCCGGACTGAATATTGAGTTCAACAATTTTAGATCTTGAACTCCCTCGTCCATCCCCACCCCCTTTCCGTTTCTTCCCCCTCCTTTTTGTTTTTTCCAATAATTTATATAGATTTTTCTTTTCCCACCTATTTCCATTACTTTTAAATGTATTTCCACCCATTGTTTATCTATACCTTTTATGCCCTTTTAGTCTTATTTCACCCCACCCCACTAGAGCTATCTGTACCTTGCTTGTCCTGCTCTCCACTTAATTAGCACATTCTTTTAGATAATATCACCACCTTCAACACCTCTTTGTTCTTTTGTCTGTGACATCTTTTAGTTATCTCCTCCTATCACTGCTTGCTTGTCCCAACAACCCCCCCTTCTCCCCCCCCACCCTTAAACCAGCTTATATTTCACCCCTTTCCTATTTTTACTTAGTTCTGTTGAAGGGTCATGAGGACTCGAAACGTCAACTGTGCTCTTCTCCGCCGATGCTGCCAGACCTGCTGAGTTTTGCCAGGTATTTCTGTTTCTGACTTGCTCAGATCCTGATGGGATCTTTGGTTTGAATTTCCTGGGTCCAAATCCCATCATCCCTGTCGCCGCGCATGCGCCCGGCTGCACACCCTCCCTTCTCAAGATGGCGGTGCGGCCGTTACGCTCGGGCCTGTCATCAGAAACCCCTCAACTGCTGTTCCGCTTGTTGGAAACATGGGATATGGGAGCCTACATGAGGTGTTTCTGAAGCCTCCAAGTCCACCCGCCACCTCTATTCCTCTCCTGCCTCAAATCATCTCCCCCCCACGGATTCAACAGGACATCGTCCAGCACCCGCACTGCGCATGCTCCAATCTCTGCCCCATAACACGCATGCGCCGGGGCGTACGATTAGGGCCCCGCCCCTCATTCACTCCGATTGGTTGGAGGACCAGCAGCCCTAACTCGGTCCTCCAGCCCCGCCCCCTCTCTTCCTATTGGTCCGGAATCACCATCCGCCGCTTCCGGCTGCTCTGCGGCACCAAACTGAACCGGAGGCCCAATTGGGAAAAGGTGGTTATTTCCGTTCATTTAACATCACTGCTAAAGTCAATGAAGGTAATTTGTTGTTTTGAGGCAAGGTATTTGGTAGAATTAGAGTGAAGGAGTGGGATTGATCCACAGCCTGAGTCACCAGTTTAAGGACAGGAGGAGAGAGAATCTGGAGAGGAGAAAAGAATAAGTTGGAGACTGGACACTGAGTCTGGAACAATGAGCAGAGAGGGAGAGGAATGTGTGGGACAGAGATTTATAGATTTGGAGGAATGAGAGGGAAAAATGTTCCATAGAAACTAGAATTCTCTGTTCTGAATTTATATATTTAATACCACATGGACTGCAGCAGCTGAAGAAGGCAGCTCACCACCACCTTCTCAAGAACAACTAGGGATGGGCAATAAATGCTGGCCCAGCCAGCAAAGCCCACATCCCATGAATGAATAAAAGAAAATATCTTGTATTTACAGTGATAACTTCTGTAAACGCATTTTACAGGAGGTTAGAAGGGGAGGATCTCACTGTCACTTGATTCAGCAGAACCTGAATATCACTGGCCTTTGAATGAGGAAGGGTAAACGTTTGTCTATTCTGTCTGTGGAAAAAGATTTCAAACATCACTGTGACTGATAAAGCACCAAGACATTCACACACCCGAATGAGAGTTTTCCAGTGCACTGGCTGTGGAAAGAGTTTTAATCCGTTACACAGACTGAATAAAAATCACACCATTCACAGCAGGGAAAAATCATTCATGTGTTCTGCTTGTGAACAAGGCTTCAACTGATTGTCCAGCCTGGAGAGACACAAGGACATCAGGTCCTCTGAGAAACCATGGAAATGTGGGGACTGTGGGAAGGGATTGATTTCCCCATCAAAGCTAGAAACTCATCAACGCTCTGTCTCTTTCTGACATTTTTAAACATCAATGTGAATGGAAAAACACAGAGACACGCACCCCTGACTGCGAGTGTTTCAGTGGATTGACCGTGGAGGGAGCTCTAACCAGTTACACAGCCTGAAAAAATATTGCACCATTCACAGCAGAGAGAGGCCGTACACATATTCTGTGTACAGATGAGGCTTCAGCTGATTGGCGAACATGCAGAGACACAAGGACACCTGCACCATAGAGAAACTGTGGAAATGTGGGGACTGTGGGAAGAGATTCCGTTCCCCATCTGCACTCGAAATTCATCGACGCATTCACACGGGGGAGAGGCCATTCACCTGCTCTCAGTGTGGCAAGGGATTCAATCACTCATCACATCTGGTTACACACAAGCGAGTTCACACCGGGGAGAGGCCGTTCACCTGCTCCGTGTGTGGCAAGGGATTCACTCAGTCATCACACCTGCGGTTGCACCAACGCGTTCACACTGGGGAGAGGCCATACATCTGCTCCGTCTGTGGGAAGGGATTCAGTGAATCATCCACCCTGCAGAACCACAGTGTTGTTCACACTGGGGAGAGGCCATTCACTTGCCCCGTGTGTGAGAAGGGATTCACTCGGTTAACCAACCTTCTGCGGCACCAGATAGCGCACACCGGAGAGAGACCATTCACTTGCTCCGTGTGTGGGAAGGGATTCACTCGGTCAACCAGCCTGCGGGCACACCGACGTGTTCATACTGGAGAGAGGCCATTCTCCTGCTCTGAATGTGGGAAGGGATTCCCAAATTCATCCAGCCTATGGAAGCACCGGCGAGTTCACACCGGGGAGAGGCTGTTCTCCTGCTCTCTGTGTGGGAAAGGATTCACTGAATCATCCAACCTGCTGAGACACCAGCGTGTTCACACTGGGGAGAGGCCTTTCACCTGTTCTGAGTGCGAGAAGGAATTTGCTGATACATCCAGCCTGCGGAAGCACCGCCGAATTCACACAGAGGAGAGAGCCCGTTCACCTGCTCTGAGTGTGCGAAAGGATTCATGGAGTCATCCAACCTGCTGAGACACTATTGCAGTCACACTGATTACAGGCCCTTTCGATGCTCTGACTGTGGGTGTTAATTGTATCAGCTGTGGTTACATATACATAGGTGAAGGGAATTGATTGGATGGTTACTTGAGCACAGATAAAAAGAAACTTACTGG
This sequence comes from Cetorhinus maximus, assembly GCF_964194155.1. NCBI lineage: Eukaryota > Metazoa > Chordata > Chondrichthyes > Lamniformes > Cetorhinidae > Cetorhinus > Cetorhinus maximus. The sequence goes on from NW_027596623.1 coordinate 24,270, forward strand.
CATGGAGTGGAGTCAGGAGTTATATAACTAAAGTTTCACTCTGTGAATAAGTCTATACCAAGTAAAGACTGGCTCCAGTTTCTTTCTTCACCATAAGGCTGTCATGGTAACAGATTGCTTGCCTAATGGCGAAGGATGGAAACTAAACGGAAATAAAATTTTGGACAAAAGCTTCCAATCCTAGTAATTTTTGTGAGAAATGGCTGAAAGCAATTGTCAGGGTCAGATACCCAGCCTGTTCTTGGAGTCTGAGCCATACAACCAGTGGAAGAATGAAGTGGATATGTGGACACGGGTTATGTCCCAACCAAGGAGGGAACAAGGTCTGGCCTTGGCACTGTCACTTCCTAACAAAAGTAAAATCAGAACAGAAGAATTTTGTGAGCTGGATGCCTGTCAGTTGGATATCGATGAAGGTTTGGATCTTCTATTCGGGTTCATTGATAATATTTACAAGAAAGCCTGTGAGCATAATCGGACTTTGACAGGTTTTGAATGAGGGCGAAAGCACCTTTAACAGATCTGGATTGGAACAGCACTAATAGGTGAATGGGAACAATTAACAAGTGTTTCAGGATTAACTCAAAATATGATTATGAGCCAAACTGCCCAAAGTGGAAAATCAGGGTCTTCAAAGTGACTCATGACACAGAGAATTCTGAGGCTGAAGATCATGACAATTATCACTCTGAAGGAATTGTACTCGTCACAAAGAGTTTTGGTCCATTTCTGAGTATATTGTTCACAGACGCTTTCAACTGTGCTGTGTTAGATAGTGGCTGCACCTCGACAGTATGTGGATCAGATTGGTGAAGATGTTACCCAGATTCACCTCGTGGTGAAGATGGACATAAGGTTAAGGAGGGTTCAACTTGTTTAGGTTTGGGTGATGTCACACATTGAAGCCACTAAAAAGAGTGGTGATTCCATGCAAAATATCTGGATTCAGCCACTTTATCAGGACTGGTGTAGTCTTTTGTGAGATCCCCTCACTGTTGAGTAAACCTTAGGTAAAAGGCACAATTGCAACTGGACATGAATCAAGATAAGACAACTGTTTTTGGAAAGTCAGTGAGTCTGCAGTTTACTCAATCAGGGCATTATCGTATCCCTTTAACAATACCTGCTGTTTCGAATCAGAGTGTTTGAGAAAGATTAATGGAATCAAGTGATAAGAATCAGCGAGAAGAAAAGCAAATTGTCTTAAAGCTACAAAGACAGTTTGCTCACCCTTCTTGTCAAAGATTAAAACTCCTGCAGGGTGGTTGATGAAGAGCATACGAGGCTCATAGAAGAGATTAATGCAAGGTGTGAAATCTGTAAAAAGTATCGGAGGACACCGTCACATCCTATTGTAAACCTTCCCTTGGCATGTGACTTGAACAAGTTAGTTGCCATGGAGCTAAAGGTATGGGACAAATTCAGAAATATTTTCATTCTACACTTTATGGACATAGTAACTCGATTTAGTGTTTCTCTCATAACACATGGCAAGGACAAAAGAGTGATTATAGACCAAGTCATGGAGAAATGGATAGGGACTAGACCTGGGGCACCAGCTAAGTTTCTGACTGATAATGGAGGGGAATTTGCTAATGAGTTTAGAGACATGTGTGAAAACATGAACATTATGTTCATGAACATCACAGCTGAAAGTCCTTTCAGCAATGGACTCTGTGAAAGGAATCACGCGGTGATCAATGAAATGCATAAAATCTTAGCTGATCAGCCAAACTGCAAGTTGACCACTGCACTGGCATGGATGATTCATGTAAAGAATTCACTTCAGATGGTTGGAGGGTATAGTCCCTATCAATTGGTCTATGGGAGAAATCCCAAATTACCCTCTGTGCTGGGCGATAGCCCTCCTGCTTTAGAAAGCACAACAATTAGTTCCAATTTTAGTCATCAATTATCAGATTATTTCATGAAAAGAACTGCTTGAACTCAGAAATTATTGGGAATCCTAGCTATGGGTGTCTCATCATGTAATGCTTTGTACAAAATAAGGAAAATCATATTCTTTCTGTTTCGAAATATTGTTTGTGGCTATTGTTAGGATCCCAGTCGAGACCATTAACTTTTAAAGAGAAATTCGAATACCCAGTGATTAACTGAAAGAATTACGCCACAAGATTCCATATTTTTAAACAAAAACAAACTTTACTATGTATATAAGAGAAAAGAAAATTAAAAACCAGCACAATGAACTTAACACGATAGTTAATAAAGACTTATACTATTAACCCAGTTCTACTTTTTTAACTTCCCCCCCACCCCTAACACATGAATTCATTTAAATTTAACGATATTTTGAAGGTTCATTCACTTCTGTTCCTGGGACCATCCCAAAGATATGTCAAAGCTCTCCAGAATTCTCTTTAATTCTCCTCAGTATTCCAGCTGTTCTCCAAGTTCCAAGATTTTATGGTGGTCCTTCCATTAGCTTTTGGCTAAACAACCCTCCAACTTTCCTTTAAGACCTCAAAACTGTGGACTCCTCAGTCCAAGCGTGGGATTCAACGCCTTTTTGCTGAGGGATTTAAACATTAGGAACACCCCTAGTTCCTAATGGCCCTATAAGTTTCCAGCTGGTTCACACCTCCTGGTCCCACAGCTGGCTGCATCCAAGCGAACTGCAGACTGCTTGCTTTCTGTGAGAAACACGCAGAATTCCAACCAAGGCTCCACCCTGAATCACTTATCCCCATGGTAACAGAGACCAGTTGGGATGTCCAATTGATATTTAAATTAATTAACTTTTAGCTTCAAAACCAAAGCTTTTTTCCCTGAGGTCTGCATAAAGAATTCACCTCTCTAACAAAGACAGGATAATAATTAAGATAAAAGCAAAATACTGCGGATGCTGGAAATCTAGAACAAAAACAAAAATACCTGGAAAAGCTCAGCAGGTCTGACGGCATCTGCGGAGAGGGATACAGTTGACATTTCGAGTCTGTATGACCCTTCGTCAAACTAAGAAATATAGAAATGAGGTGAAATATAAGCTGGTAGAGGGGGGTGGGACAGGTAGAGCTCGATAGGGGGGCAGTGATAGGTGGACGCCAAGAAGAGACTGCCAAAGATGTCATAGACAAAGGGGCATTGACGGTGGTGATATTATCTAAGGAATGTGCTAATGCAGATATTAAGGGTAGAAAGCAGGACAAGCTAGCAGCAGATGGCCCTAGTGGGGGTGGGGTGGGGGGAAGGGGTCGAAATGGGCTAAAAGGTGGAGATAAAACAATAGATCGAAATAAATTTAAAAATAGGTGGGAAAAGAAAAATATATTTGTAAAAAAATTATAAATTATTGGAAAAGGGGGGATCAGAAAGTGGGTGGGGATGGAGGAGAGAGTTCATGATCTGAAATTGTTGAACTCAATATTAAGTCCAGAAGACTGTAAAGTGCCTAGTCGGAAGATGAGGTGCTGTTCCTCCAGTTTGCATTGAGCTTCACTGGAACATTGCAGCATGCCAAGGACAGACATGTGGGCATGAGAACAGGGTGGTGTGTTGAAATGGCAAGCGACAGGGAGGTCTGGGTCATGCTTGCGGACAGACTGAAGGTGTTCTGCAAAGCGGTCACCCAGTCTGCATTTGGTCTCTCCAATGTAGAGGAGAGTGCTTTGGGAGCAGCGAATGCAGCAGACTAAATTTAGGGAAGTGCAAGTGAAACACTGCTTTACTTGAAAGGAGTGTTTGGGCCCTTGGACGGTGAGGAGGGGGGAAGCAAAGGGGCAGGTGTTGCACCTTCTAAGGTTGCGTGGGAAGGTGCCGTGGGAGGGGGCTGAGGTGTAGGAGATGATGGAGGAGTGGAACCGGAGGGTACAATCCCTGCAGAAAGCTGCCAGTGTGGTGGGGGGTGGGGGGGGGGGGGGGGGGGTGAAGGGAAGATGTGTTTTGTGGTGGCATCATGCTGGAGTTGGCGGAAATGGCAGAGGATGATCCTTTGAATGCAGAGGCTGGTGGGGTGATAAGTGAGGACAAGGGGGACCCTATCATGGTTCTGGGAGGGAGAGGAAGGTGTGAGGGCGGATGCACGGGAGATGGGCCGGACACGGTTGAGGGCCCTGTCAACCACCATGGGTGGAAAACCTCAGTTAAGGAAGAAGGAAGACATGTCAGAGGAACTGTTTTGGAAAGTGGCATCATCAGAACCGATGCGACGGAGGGAAAGGAACTGAGAGAATGGGATGGAGTCCTTACAGGAAGCGGGGTGTGAGGAGCTTTAGTTGAGGTAGCTGTGGGAGTCGGTAGGCTTGTAATGAATATTGATGGATAGTCTATCACCAGAAATTGTCAGGACAATAATTGTCAGACCCAATGTCTCCAGGTCTCCAGCTAAAAGAGCCCACCTGCCGTTTTACAGTTCTTACCCTTTGAGCTTTGGCTTCTTAAATCAACATGGGCCACACCTTGTGATTGTGAATTCCCTTAGGGTGTTTTTGTCAGATTCTCAGCCCAGGTTTTCCAATTATCGTACATTTAAAAAAAATCCAATTCCTAAACTAAAAGTTATATTTCTAAAACATGAATTATGAAACTAGATATTCACAACACCTTCCTCAGGAAGAATTGAAAATGTCTCACCCTCGTAATATCCTATTTAGAATATTACAACTTACAACCTGCTGTACATCTTAACAACAGCCATATCTTATCGAATGGCGGAGCAGGCTCGAGGGGCCAAGTGGCTGACTCCTGTTCCTGAATCCTATGTTTTCCTATGTTTAACTATCTTATAACATGCAATACACATAATAATCCCTCCAATGTCCACTTCAAATTCACAAGTCTATCTTGATAACAGCACATTGCTGAATTCCATGTCCAGGAATCACATTCCACTGAAGATGTGAAATATTACAGCTTGCAGTGTTTTCTGAAAGTTTTCTTCTTACAATAATTATAGTCCAAAGTTCCTTCTGCAAAAGGAGAGCCCTCATTGCTGTTCATATGTGTATTTTCAATTTCAGTTTGAAAATCCGTTTGTTCAGAGTTCACCCTTTGAGCTTTATTTTCTTCCATGTCTGTAGTTTCTCCATTGTTTAAATCCAAAAGGAATATCCCAGTCAATTCCACATTTAAAGTGTCTTCTTCTTGTTCAGTTGGAGGTGGAACTTTTTCATTTTTCAGTTCATTTCCCAGACTCAAACATTTTGTATTCTCTTTTTGAGACAACAAGTTCAGAAAGGCTTCTTTTTGTGGCAACAGCTCGTTCCTTCATTGGTCAAAATCTTCTTTAGCCATTTTAAGAATGTTGTTCAAATGCTTTTAATGTTCAAGTAAAAAGGTTTGATATTCCTGTTTTGAGTATATGGGATCTTGGGCTTCAGAAACAGAGGTATTGAGAACAAAAGTGGGGAAGTTATGCCAATAGTTTATAAAGCTCTGGTGAGGCCACTATGAGAGTCCTGAGTCCGGTCCTGGTCACTACACTTTAAGAGGATGCGAGGGTCCTTGAGAGGGTGTAGAGGAGATTTACCAGAACGGTTCCAGGGATGAAGGATTTTTACAAGTTTAAGTTGGAGAAGCTGGGATTGTTCTTCTTGAAGTAAAGGAGGCTGAGGGGAGTTTTGATAGAGGTGAACAAGATTATTGCAGGTTTAGATAAGGATGGGTGGAGGCTCGTGTGGAGCATAGTGGTATTGTCACTGGACAATACCACTATTCCAGACACCCAGGGTTTGGGTCTGTGGACCTGGGTTTGAATCCCAACACAGCAGATGGTGAAAATTAAATCAAACAAAAATCTGGAATTAAAAGTCTGATGATGACAACATCTGGTTCACTAATGTCCCTTAGGAAAGGAAATCTGCTGTCCTTACCTGGCCTACGTGTGACTACAGACCCACAGCAATGTGGTTGACTCTTAAATGTCCTCTGAACAAGGGCAATTAGGGATGGGCAATAACTGCTGGCCAAGCCCTGTGCTGTAGACCCAATGGAACAGAGACAAATGTATTTACTTGAGACCTATCTGTAGTGGTAGAAAAAACACTATTTACTATCCAGGATAAAATAGACATTCTACATCAGCTTTTGTGAGTCAGTTCAGTGGAAACATGCACTCCCAGGCTAAAAGAGCATCAGCCCACTGGAAGCAAAGTCATGAGACCGGCCAGTCCAGCAGAAAGAAACACTCAGGCCCTCCCACTTCATCAATCGTCAGAATGAACATGGTTCTCTCCGGGATGTGACTGACGGCAGCAATAACAGCAGAATCCAACCCCTGTTATCATTTGTGAACTCGCTGATGTTTCTGAAGGTAGGTTGATCGACTGAATTTCTTCCCACACTCAGAGCAGGTGAACAGTCTCTCCCCAGTGTGAAGATGCTGGTGTCTCAGCAGGCTGGATGAATCAATGAATGCTTTCCCACACTCAGAGCAGGTGGGTGGCCACTCCCCGGTGTGAATCCGCTGGTGTGCCTTCAGGAAGGACGACCGACTGAATCCTTTCCCACACTCAGAGCAAGTGAATGGCCTCTCCCTGGTGTGAACTCGAAGGTGTATCCGCAGGCTTGATGAATCAATGAATGCCTTACCACACTCGGAGCAGCTGAACGGCCTCTCCCCAGTGTGAACTCGCTGGTGTATCCGCAGGTTGGAGGAGTGAGAGAATCCCTTTCCACAATCAGAGCAGGTGAACGGCTTCTCCCCAGTGTGAACGCGCTGGTGTGCCTGTAAGTGAGATAACCGACTAAATCCCTTCCCACAATCAGAACAGGTGAATGGCCTCTCCCCGGTATGAATTCGCTGGTGTGTCAGCAGGTCAGATGAAGTAGTGAATGCCTTTCCACACTCACAGCAGGTGAACGGCCTCTCCCTGGTGTGAATTCGCTGGTGTCTGAGCAGGTGGGATGAATGAGTGAACCCCTTCCCACACTCACAGCAGGTGAATGGTCTCTCTCCAGTGTGACTGCGTTGATGAATTTCCAGCTGAGATGGGGATCTGAATCCATTCCCACAGTCCCCACACTTCCATGGTTTTTCCATAGTGTGGGCCTCCTAGTCTCTCTTCAGGTTCGTTGATCAGCTGAGGCGTCCACATATAGCACATGTACGGACTCTCCCAGCTGTAAATAGTGATGTTCTTACAGGCTGTTTAACTGGTTAAAGCTCTTACCACAGTCAGTGCACTGGAACACTCTCACTCGGGTGTGTGTCTTCGTCCTTTCTCAGTCACACTGATTTTAAAATCTTCTGAAGCGCACAGAACAGACAAAGTTTTCTCCTTCAAGATTCAAAGGCCGCTGATGTTCAGGTCGCACAATAATTGAGTGACTGCCAATTCTTCACTTGATGTTTGGTTCGATTTTCGTCTCTAAATCCTCCTCTTCTAATATCCTCTCAAAGGAGTTTATAAAAGTCAGCACTCTCAGTCCAGGATAGAAACTAGAATTACCTGTTCTTAATTTCTCTGGAACATTATTTCCTTTCTTACTCCCCAAGCGCTGTAAGTAGCTGCCCCCACACACACTCCCTCCATTAGCTGGAGTGTTTAGTACAGTTTTGGTCTCCTTACCTAAGGGAGAATATACTTGTCACAGGGGGAGTTCAGCAAGAGTTCACCAGACTAATGCCTGCGGGGTGGGATTTTCCTATGAGGAGAAATTGAGGAAACTCGGCCTCTATTTTTAGAGTGTGTGAAGCTAAAACAAATGTTGTGCTGTTTAAAATCAAACTACAGGACTTGGAAGAAAATGAGGGGGAAGACATATTGTAAACTCCCCTCCCCCACTCCCTCAGCTGGCAGCGCAGGCGCAGAAAGCGCTGCTGTCCGGAGCAGGCGCAGTGCAGTTGCCGCCAGCAGTCGCTCGATCTCTTTTTGAACCAGCCAACCGCCGTAGACAGAGGGGGGGATGGGGAGTTCGCCGAGCGACTTCTCCCTCTGGCCGGAGCCGACAGCCGGTTACCTGGAAACCTTGTCTCGAGGAGGTGCAGGGGGAGGGGGCAAAACGGGTGGGGGCGGGGCTCCCGTGTCCGCGCGCCTGGCCTGCAGACTGGAACCCGAGGACGTCACCGTGGAACAGAGTGATTCCTATTGGCTGATTCGGTGAACGTTCCATTGTGGACGTCACAATGCGAAAGGTGAGACAATCAGCTTCAAACCAAAACTTGCTCCTCTGGGCAACATCTGTGAGGAAATCAATGTTTTTACTTCTATTTGTTTTTTAATTCTGGGGTTTAATTATGGACTTGCAGGAACTGAAGGGAGAAGAAGTGAATCCAGGGAGGGTGCAGACTCTGGAAAGGTTGGCTCACGTCTCTTTCTCTTAAAATCATTGCCATTCTTTGTTCCCTCAACCTGACACATTAATTTGTCTGGTTGAAAGGTTGCTCTCTTTCCTAATGTTAACAATTAAAGGGGTGATTTCCCCAGGAGATGGCTGACATTTAAGATGACAAGCTAGTAAGGTAGGACATTAAAGAGTGAGGTGATGCATTTTGGGAGGACTAACAAGGCAAGGGAATACACGAGAGCGGTAGGACCCTTGGAAGTACAGAGGGTCAGAGGGACCTTGGTGTGTATGTCCATCAATCTTTGATGGTAGCAGGACAGGTAGATAACGTGGTTAAGAAGGCATATGGGATACTTACCTTTATTCGACAAGGCACTGAATACAAGAGCAGAGAGGTTATGATGGAGTTGTAAAAAGTGTTAGGCCACATCTGGAGTACTGTGTGAAATTCTGGTCACCACACTGTAGGAAGGATGTGATTGCACTGGAGAGGGTGCAGAGGAAATTTTCCAGGGTGTTGCCTGGGCTGGATCATTTCAGCTATGAAGAGAGACTAGATAGGCTGGAACAAAAACAAAAAGTGCTGGAAAAACTCAGCAGATCTGACAGCATCTGTGGAGAAAAAGACAGAGTTAATGTTTTGAGTCCATATGACTTCTTCAGAGCTAAAGGGAAGTAGAAATATTGTGAAATATATACTGTTTAAAGGAGGTGTAACAGGTGGAGGCAAAGGAGAGATTGCGAAAGATGTCATAAACAAAAGGTCAAAGGGCTGTTAATAGTGGTGGTACTGGCTAAAGGAGGTGCTAATGGAGACATGAAGAGTGGAAAGCAGAATGTGATATTGGCAGGACCAGGGTAAGCACTCTTGAAAGTGACATATGGCCCTAGTGGGGGTGGGGGTGGGGTGGGGTGGGGTGGGGTGGGATGGGGTAGGGGGAGGGGATGGTGGTGGGAAAAAAGATTGAAAAGGCTAAAAGCTGGGGATAAAACAATGAATAAAAATTGAAATAAATTTTAAAAATAATAATAATGAAAATAAGTTGGAAAAAGATAAATAAAAATTAAGAAATAAAAATGACAGTAAAAAAAAGGGATCAAAAAGGGGTAGGTAGGCTGGGGTTGTTTTCCTTAGAGCAGAGAAGGCTGAGGGGGGACCTGATTGAGGTGTGCAAAATTTTGAGGGGCACAGATAGTGTAGATAGGAAGTAACCTTTCCCCTTAGTGGAGGGGTCAGTAACCAGGGGACATAGATTTAAGGTAAGGAGCAGGAGGTTTGGAAGGGATTTGGGGAAAGATTTTTTCACCCAGAGGGTGGGGGGTTTTTGGAACTCACTGCCTGAGAGGGTGGTAGAGGCAGGAACCATCACAACATGTAAGAAGTATTTAGATGAACGCTTGAAATGCCATAGCACACAAGGCTATGGGCCAAGTGCTGGAAAATAGGATTAGAGTAGATAGAGGCTTGATGACTGGCACAGACACGATGGGCTGAAGGGCCTCTTTCCGTGCTGTAAAACTCTATGACTCGATTTTTGAATATAGATTGTGTTTGTCTAGTGTTAAGACAGTAAATGCTAGATTTTTATGGTTCTTTAATAAAGTACATTTATTATTTCTAGTTTTCCTATATAGTACTGTATTTATTTCCAGTCAATAAGGCACAGAAGTTGTCCATTCAGCAACATGAGTCCATGCTGACTCTCTGTAGAGCCCCATTCCACCTGTATATCAAGAGAGGAAAGAATAAGCCAAAGCAACTAGAATTGGCTGTTCTGAATTTTTGTCCTATACTGACAATGGTGACTTTTGTAAATTCTTTTTACACTATTTTAGGAGAGGATTTGCAGACAGAAATCCCAAAACATCACATCGTAACCTCACAAAGTCACTTGATTAATTGGGACGTGTAAAACACTGGCCTTTGAATCTGGAAGGAGAAATGTTTGTCTGTTCTGTCTGCTTCAAAAGGTTTTAAACATCAGTGTGACTGGAAAAGCACCGAGACACACACGCCTGACTGAATGTGTTCCAGTGTACTAACTGTGGAAAGAGACTTAACCAGTTATACAATCTGAACAAACATCGCACCATTCACAGCAGTGAGAGACTGTTGTCTGTCACATTATCTGTGTGGGGACGAGACTTCAACTCATCGTTGAATCTGGAGAGACACACGGCGACGCACCATGGAGAAACCATGGAAATGTGGAGACTGTGGGAAGGGATGCAAAGCTCCATCAGAGCTGGAGATTCATCTACGCAGTCACACTGGGGAGAGGCCATTCACCTGCTCTGAATGTGGGAAAGGATTCACTCAGTCATCCACCCTGCAGAAGCACCAGCGAGTTCACACTGGGGAGAGGCCGTTCACCTGCTCTGAGTGTGGGAAGCGATTCACTCAGTCATCCAGCCTGATGGCACACCACATCACTCACACCGATGAGAGACCCTTTAAATGCTCTGACTGTTTGAGTAGCTTCAAAAGTGCGGCAGATCTGAGGGTCCACCAACGCATTCACACTGAGGAGAGACCGTTCAGCTGCTCTTACTGTGCAAAGAGGTTTACAACGTCATCCAACCTTTGGACTCACCAACGCGTTCACACCGGGGAGAGGCCGTTCATCTGCTCTGAGTGTGGGAAGGGATTCACTCAGTCTTCCAACTTGCGGGCACACCAGCGAGTTCACACCAGGGAGAAACCATTTGCCTGCCCTGAGTGTGGGAAGGAATTTATTCAGTCCTCCAACCTGCGGGCACACCAGCGAATTCACACTGGGGAAAGGCCGTTCACTTGCTCCGTGTGTGGGAAGGGATTCACTCATTCATCACACTTACCGAGACACCAGCGAGTTCACAAGTGAATTCAGGGGTTGGATTCTGCTGTTATTGCTGCTGTTAATCCAGGACTGAACCATGTTCATTCTGACAGTTGGTGAAGTGGGAGGGTCGGAGGGTTTCTTTCTACTGGACTGGCCGGTCTCACAACTTTGCTTCCAGTGGGCTGATGCTCTTTGAGCCTGGGAGTGCACATTTCCACTGAAATGATCCACAAAAGCTGTTGAAGTATATTTATTTTATCCTGAATAGTAAATAGTGTATTTCCTGCCACTACAGGTAGATTTAAAATAAATACATTTGTCGCTATTCCATTAGTCTACAGCACAGGGGCCCGGCCAGTCGGATCAGTTGGTCTTTGTCAGTATTTATGCTTCACATGAGCCTCCACTCACCCTCTTCATCTCCTCTCATCAGCATATCCTTCTATTCCTTTCTCCCTAATGTATGTATCTAGCTTCACCTTAAAAGTATTCATACTATTCACCTCAACCACTCACTGTGGTACTGAGTCCCACATTCTCACCACTCGTTGGATGAAGATGTTTCTCATGAAATCCCGGTTGAATTATTGAACCCCTTTATAACCTTAAAGACTTCCATCAGGTCACGCTTCAGTCTTCTCTTTTCTAGAGAATAGCGCCCCAGCCTTTCCTGAGGGTTAAATACTCTCAGTTCAGGTGTTATTCTTGTGAATCTTTGTTTCCCCTCCTCCAGTGCCTTATTTCCTTTCTCTAAATGGAGATCACAAATGTTGACCATCCTCCCAGTGTAGTCTAACCATGGTTCTGAACTAGTTGAACATAAACTCCGTGTTTTTCATTCTATCCCTCTAGAATGCCCTACACATGGGCCCCACATTCAAGGAAATTTGTGAAGTTCTTCGGGAGTCCGGAGCGAGGATTTACGATATTGCCACCAGGGATGAGGGACTTCAGTTAGTTGGAGAGACTGGAGCAGCTGAAATCTCTCTCATTAGATCATTGAGTCATTAGTGTAGGCAATGGGGCCATTCGACCCTTTGAGTCCATGCTGGCTGTCTGTAGAGAAAACCTGTCAGTCCCATTGCCCAGTCCTATCCCTGTCGCGCTCCATTTCCCTGAAGTGCCCATCCAATTTCCTTTAGAAATCATGCCATCATCTCTGCTTCTAGCATACTCATAGGAAGTGGGTTCTCGGTCATTGCCACTCACTTTAAATGCACACAAGGCTCACAGAGCACAGAAGGAGGCCATTTGGCCCATCGTGTTCATGTCAGATATTTGAGAAACTACCCAGTTAATCCCAGAACCCTGCAATTTTATTTTCCTTTCAAGAATCTGCCCAATTCTGTTTTGAAAGATAGAGTCCAATCTGCTCTCTGGACCATTTTCAGGCAGTGCGTTCCACATCACAAAAACTCGCTGTATTTCAACACAAATAATTCAGGATGTAGCATGTTTGGATTTTCATAGAGTGTTTGAAATGTTGTCAAAGACAAGTTTATTGCACAAAATTAAGACCCGATCCATATTAATTATTTTGATATGCAGAAGTGCAATAGATCCAAATTTGTGGACAATTGGAAAAAATTGCATTTCTTAGCACCTTGCACCACCACATGACCTCCGACAGTGTTTTACAGCCAATGAAGTACTTTTGAAGTCTAGTCACTGTTGTAATGTATGAAACTGTAGGTAGGCCTGGGTAGCCACATTTAGTTTTAAAAATCAATCACTTTCACACTGTATTCACTGTTATAGGTAACAAGGTTAAGGAAGCCATTTTAAACTCTAATGTGGCGGGATCTTTATTTTTTTATCATAAAAACTGTATCAACATAAATGTTTCCAGAACCTGCATGCCCAATGCAAATTTTTTAAACAAAAACTATTTTCTAATTTTGATAAGTTATAGGACATCATATTTTACCAAAGTTCAGTTCAAGAAGGCTCGTTGTTCAATCCAATCAAGATTAATAAGAAACTATTGTCTTCTGCAAACTGTCTTTTTGAACCACTCATTCTTGTGTCAACCAAATCTATTAATTAAATATTACTGTATTAATTAGCTACCAGTCAGTAACTGCTGATTGAATAAGTAGTGAGCCTTAATTGAAGTACAATTAATAAATCAATTCTGAATCAGTCGTTATAGTAAAAGACAGAGTTTTATTTGCTGTAAAAATGTAAAACTTTAATTGCTGTGTATGAAAAGAATGTGCAATGAAGATAAATGTACTGGCAAGAGAGACCTTCAAATTCTGATTAGCCTCAACATTTGGAACTGTATAAGGGATCACATAGAATCAGATAAAGGGATCGTATGAAACAGTTCTATTGTATTCCTGTCTAAGATAATGAGAGAAGGTGGTGTCAGTAATTTGGGATCCAATTAAATTAACCAATTGTCATGTTACAACAAGCCCCACTCTGACACGAGGTAATTGTCACATTGGACATAAAAGTAGAGGTTCTGAAGGTCTTCCTTGCTAGACAAGTATGAAGATTCCCCAGGCTGAGTTCCAAGAAAATTACTGTCAAAGAAGGAGCCAGACTCCCGAGGCTGAATTCTATAAGAATTGCTGTCAAAGAAGGAGCCAGAGAGGGTTATACTTTTATGGACTGATCACCACATGAGGTTGTAAAGTCATTATTTTAAAGTTGTGAAGTAAACCTTTCCCTTTTAATAAACCTTTTTTTAAACTTACAATCCAGAGAATTCTGCCTTTGCCTTAATTGTCGAAATTCTTGTCTGAACCAAAGTGAATTCATTAATTGGCAAGTTGGGGGTGGCTGAAATCGATTAAGTTACAGATCATAAGATGAGGTAACACAAAACTTGAATTTAAAAACTTGCATTTGTAAGGGCCGTTCACAACCGCAATACATCCCAAAGTGCTTTACAGCCAATGAAGTAGTTTTTGAAGTGTAGTCACTTGTAATTTAGGAAACACGGCAGTCCCTGCTCTTCTCTGAAATTGTGGCCAGGGGAACGTCCAAGTCCACCCAAAGGGGCAGACGGGGCCCTTGGGTTGGCTTCTCATCCAAAAGAGAGCAGCTCCAACAGTCCAGCACTCCCTCAAGCTTCAACTTGCACAAGTTTTCAATTCCCATTTGACCTTTCTTTCTGTCTCTATTACTCAAGTCAATGACAGCCAGGCGACGGAACTGAGGGCTGAATTTAGCCGAGAATAACGGGGCCTACGTCCCAGTTAAGAAACTGCCACGGGTGTCGACCAATAGACAGGAAGATGCTGATTGGCTGACTGGGAAATGGGCCTCCAGCCAATTGGGGAAGGAGTGGGGGGGTGACCAGGGCTGATGGTGATGGGACCCCTCAGGGTTCAGTGGCCCTGTGTCCAAAGCAGGGAGTCACGGGAATAGCGTACATAGGAGCAAAAGAGAAACCATTTGGGTCCAGAATATTGTGCAAATCCTTTTACTCTGGTTGTCTTGATCTTCAAGTAATTTACGTTTAAAAAAAAAATGTTCTGTTTCATTAATGAAGTTTTATCAGTAAAAATATTTGATTTTTCTGGACCTTTCATGATTAGCTTCATGCACTTTAGGGAAAGTGGGTGAGAGGGGTTGGCAGGCTCTTTAACAGCAAGTGAGTCCCTCCAAGGTAATTGGCAAAGGAGCCAGAGAGGGGGAATGTGATTTTATTTTCGACACAGCGATATTAGAAAATGGGGTTCAGGGAGTTAATTAACTCTTTATCCCCCTTTCCCAAACTCTGAAATGATTCACAGTGATAACATTGATTGGCGATGTGATTAGATTTTATTCAGTATAAATGAAACCTGACAATTGCTCATGTCTGAGCAGTAGTATCAAAGTGCAGCAGCATTACCATTACACTCTGGGTAGAAGTACCATCTCCACGTAAATGCTCCCTGGTCTGCCCCAGATGCCATGGCACCAGTCAATGTAATATGTAAAACTTCTAAAAATCTCTAAGATAAAAGCAAGATACTGTGGATGCTGGATATCTGAAACAAAAACAAAAATTGCTGGAAAAACTCAGCAGGTCTGACAGCATCTGTGGAGAGGATGACAGAGTTAACGTTTCGAGTCCGTATGACTCCTCATCAGAACTAAAGAGAAATAGAAATGTGGCGAAATATAAGCTGTTTAAGGGTGGGGTGGGACAGGTAGAGCTGGATAGAGGGCCAGTGATAGGTGGAGGCAAAGGAGAGATTGCCAAAGATGTCATAAACAAAAGATCAAAGGGGTGTTGACGGTGGTGATATTAGCTAAAGGATGTGCTAATGGTGACATTAAAGTGACAATGGTGACAACATTGTTTTATCCCCAACTTTTAGCCTATTTTGATCCCCTCCTAAGGGCTCCTTCACCTTAAGCTCCCTTTCAAATCTGCCTCATTACACATCACTAAATCTAGAATTGCCTGTTTCCTAGTGGTAAGATTTTAGAGTCCATAATTAAGGATGTGATTTCAGAATATTTGGAAGTGCATGGTAAATTAGGGCAAAGTCAGCATGGTTTCATCAAGGGGAGGTCATGCCTGACAAATCAGTTAGAATTCTTTAAGGAGGTAACGAGTAGATTAGACAAAGGAGAGCCAATGGATGTTATCTACTTGGACTTCCGGAAGGCCTTTGACAAGGTGCCGCACAGGAGGCTGCTCAGTAAGATAAGAGCCCATGGTGTTAGAGGCAAGGTACTAGCATGGATAGAAGATTGGCTGTCTGGCAGGAGGCAGAGAGTGGGGATAAGGGGGTCCTTCTCAGGATGGCAGCCGGTGACTAGTGGAGTTCCGCAGGCGTCAGTGTTGGGACCACAACTTTTCATTTTATACATTAATGATCTAGATGAAGGAACTGAGGGCATCCTGGCTAAGTTTGCAGATGATACAAAGATAGGTGGAGGGACAGGTAGTATTGAGGAGGCAGGGAGGCTGCAGAAAGATTTGGACAGGTTAGGAGAATGGGGAAAGAAGTGGCAGATGGTATACAACGTGGGGAAGTGTGAGGTCACGCACTTTGGTAGGAAGAATAGAGGCATAGACTATTTTCTAAATGGGGAGAGAATTCAGAAATCTGGAGTGCAAAGGGACTTGGGAGTCCTAGACCAGGATTCTCTTAAGGTTAACTTGCAGGTTGACGCGGTAGTTAGGAAGGCAAATGCAACGTTGGCATTTATTTCGAGAGGACTAGAATATAAAAGCAGGGATGTGCTGCTGAGGCTTTATAAGGCTCTGGTCAGACCACATTTAGAATATTGTGAGCAATTTTGGGCCCTGTATCTCAGGAAGGATGTGCTGGCCCTGGAGAGGGTCCAGAGGAGGTTCACGAGAATTATCCCAGGAATGAAAGGCTTAACATATGAGGGACGTTTGAGGGCTCTGGGTCTATATTCGATGGAGTTTAGAAGGATGAGGGGGGATCTGATTGAAACTTACAGAATACTGAAAGGCCTGGATAGAGTGGACGTGGGGAAGATGTTTCCATTAGTAGGAGAGACTAGGACCCGAGGGCACAGCCTCAGAGTAAAGGGAAGACCTTTTAGAACAGAGATGAGGAGAAACTTCGTTAGCCAGAGAGTGGTGAATCTATGGAATTCATTGCCACAGAAGGCTGTGGAGGCCAGGTCATTGAGTGTATTTAAGAGCGAGATAGATAGGTTCTTGATTGGTAAGGTGACCAAAGATTACGGGGAGAAGGCGGGAGAATGGGGTTGAGAAACTTATCAGCCATGATTGAATGGCGGAGCAGACTCAATGGGCCGAATGGCCTAATTTCTGCCCCTAAGTCTTATGGTCTCCCCCCACCCCATCCCCACTAGGGCTATCTGTACCTTGCTCATCCTGCTTTCTACCCTTAATGTCACCATTAGCACATCCTTTAGCTAATGTCAACACTGTCAACACCCCTTTGACCTTTTGTTTATGACATCTTTGGCAATCTCTCCTTTGCCTCCACCTATCACTGGCCCTCTATCCAGCTCCACCTGTCCAAGCCCCCTCAAACAGCTTATATTTCACCACATTTCTATTTCTCTTTAGTTCTGATAAAGAGTATTACAGACTCAAAATGTTAACTCTGTCTTCCTTGCCACAGATGGTGTCAAACCTGCTGAGTTTTTCCAGCAATTTTTGTTCTTGTCTCTAAAAATCTCTGTTCTTGGAGAATTCCTTCTTATACTTTGTTACATCGCAAAGTCTATGGAGATTGATTTAACCCAATCATTGCCGAGCCATCCTTTGAATGGACCGATTACAAAACCTGTCATTGAACCATCTACACCCGTCCAAGCCATGTCAAACTCTCAAACAATTGGCTTCCCCATGGTCCATCCCCAGGACAGGGAGTCAGCATTCCCAGGCCAACCAGTGAAAACATGGTGGCCTTAACACTGTCCTCTGGGAGCTGTTTATCTCCCTGCATATAGCAAGTCATCTGTTCTCAGCTATGCTACATTTATTGCTGAACTTTGGCCCCTTTTAAACCTTTTGGATCAATAAAACATTCGGTCAATGAAGACCCAAAGCACAATTTCCCATCCTGACACTTGTCAACCATCTTTACCCAAAGCGTAATCACAACAGGAGTAGAAACAGGAGAAATGTAACAATCGAATTAAAAATAAATGCACAACTAGTCATAGAATTTAATTTAACGTTTGCTAATTAGCAAGAAATGCCAAATTAGGGGTACCCCAGCATTCTTACAGTCCACACCTTGAGGGGAAGAGAACTCTCTCTCCGACTCCTCAATCAATTTCACTCTGTCATTTTCCAGTTCTGTTCTGGCCTCCGCTGGGGTAACATCTACCTGATCTTTTCTCCTCCTGAAGGAGCATCATGAGTTCTAAGTTACAAGTACATAAGGACATATGCTTCGAGCAACAGGTCAAGCATGGATGTACAAGATTCTCCAGCCCTCTCTTTATCCCTATCCAACTTGTGGCCAGTTCTTACTGAGTATTATTTCTCCCAAGCCCCTAATTGTTCAGTCCAAGTTCTTATCCCTTTTTAATTTAATTTTACTCACTTATTGACCATGACCAGTGTATTTAATTCTGTCCTGGTTGTTTTAAAGTCTGTTTCACTATGGAGTATGTGTCAATTCCTTGATGATGTCAAAATGTTGTCTCATTCCCCTGGTCACATTCATCATTTAATGTCATTCTGGGTGTCAGGTAGCTGTGCATGGTTGGGACCCGTTCTTCAGCGCACGTTCACCATGCATTTCCCGCTGTTAGTTGTCTCACACGTAACAAGTCACAGCTGCACACTCACACTGCTATCCCAAAATCATGACACATATTATCGACTTTCAGGTGACCTCATGAAAAGATCAAAGTGGGTAACAGTCTTGAGATCTTCTATAATCTCCCCAGTATAGTCCTGATATTTCAGGGAGTGGCCAGGCTTTCAAATGCGGTTTTCTCTTTTTAAAAATGTTCACAGGCAAAGGATACAAATATCTCACTTATTTTGTCTCTACACTTCTCTGAATTCATGGCAATGTATATGGGCACCTGATTGATATATTCCATTGAATTGCACCCTTGAGTTATCCCAATTCCTTTACTGTCCAGTACAGTATTTTCATAATATTTTTATTTAATGAAACAGAAAACAAAAAATCCCATTTGATTTCAGCTATTAACATATTTTGTTTGTTCTTTATTTTAGATGTCAGGCCTGGGTTGTTCTTCTTGGAGCAAGGGAGTTTGAGGGAAGATTTGATAGAGGTGTGCAGGAATATGACAGGTTTAGATAAGGTGGAGAAAGAAAAGCTGTTCCCATTAGCTGAAGTACAGGGACAAAGGGACACACATTTAAGGTTTTGGGCAGGAGATGTGAGGAAGAACATTTTTACACAGCAAGTGGTAATGATCTGGAACTCACTGCCTACGAGGGTGTTGGAAGTGGAGATGATGAATGATTTCAAAAGGAAATTGGATGAACACTCGAGGGAAATAAACCTGCAGGGCTACTGGGTAGAACAGCGCAATGGGACTGGTTGGTTTGCTCAACAGAGAGCTGGCATGGACTCAATGGGCTGAATGGCCTCCTTCTATGCCTAAATGACTCTATGATCTGAAGAGAACAATTTCAGCTGCTCCAGTCTCTCCAGCTAATTGAAGTCCCTCATCCTTGGTGCCGTTCTCGAAAATCTCCTCGGCACCCTCTCCGAGAACATCACATCTTTCCTAAATTGTGGGGCCCATTTATAGGGTTCATTTTTAGAGGGATACAGTTAGACTTGGGATCATTATGGAAAAGGACAAAGATAGAACAGGAGTAAAAGTACTAAATTGGGTGAAGACAAATTTTACAAAGCTCAGAGGTGAGCTGGTGAGAGTGGACAGGATACAGCTAGCAGAAGGAAGAACTGTGTCAAATCAGTGGGAGCCATTCAAAGGTGAGATTCTATGGGCACAGTGTAGACATGTCTCCACAAAGAAAAAGGGTGGTACTGCCAAATATAGAGCCCCCTGATTATCCAGAAGCATACAGGCCAAGATAAAGCAGAAAAAGAAAGCTTCTGACAGTCACAAAAGAGTTAATACTGTAGAAAGCCTAGGGGAGTATAAAAAGTACAGGAGTGAAGTAAAAATGGAAATTAGGAAAGCAGAGAGAGGATAAGAAAAAATGTCGACAGGTAAAATCAAAGAAAATCCCAAGATGTTTTACCAGTACATTAAGAGCAAGAGAATAACTAAGGAAAAGGTAGGGCTTATCAGAGATGTACATGGTAACTTGTGAGTTGATGTAGAAGATGTGGGCAGGGTTCTCAATGAGTATTTTGTCTCTGTCTTCACTAAGGAGAGGGATGATGCAGACATTGTAGTTAAAGGGGAAGAGTGAAATATTGGATGCAATAAGCATAGTGAGAGAGGACGTAATGGAGGGACTGACATCCTTGAAGGTGGATAAATCACTAGGGCAGATGGACTGTATCCCAATCTGTTGAAAGAAGCCAGGGAAGAAATAACAGATGCTCTGAGTACCATTTTCCAATCCTCACTAGATACCAGTGAAGTCCCAGAGGATTGGAGGTCTGTGAACGTTGTACCATTAGTTGAAAAGGATGCGAGGGATAGGCCAGAAAATTATAGGCAAGTCAGTATGACTTCAGTGATGGGAAAATTATTGAAAACAATTCTGAGGAGCAGAATAAACTATCATTTGCAAAGACACGGATAGATCAGGGATAGTCAGCCTGGTTTTGTTAGGGGAAGATCCTGTGTTACTAACTTAATAGAATTTTTTGAGGAAGTAACAAGGAAGATTTATGAGGATAGTGCAGTGGATGTTGTCTACAAGGATTTCAGTAAGGGATTTGACAAGGTCCCACATAGCAGACTTGTCAGGAAAGTGACAGGTTGGGTCCAAAATTGGTTCAGCAACAGGAAACTAAAGGTAATGGTCAATGAATGTTTTTGCGAATGGAAAACGGTTTCCAGTGATGTTCCACAGGGCTCAGTATTGGGGCCCTTGCTGTAAATATTAATGATTTAGACTTAAATGTGGGAGGCATGATTGGGAAATTTGTAGATGACACAAAAATTGGCCATGTAGTTGATAGTTGAAGAGGATAGCTGTCGACTCCAGAATTATATCAATGGTTTGGTTGAATGGGTGGAAAAGTGGCAAATGGAATTCAATCCTGAAAAGCGTGAAGTAATGCATTTGGGGAGGGCAAAAAAAACAAGGGAATGTTCAATAATCGGGAAGCTATTGAGAGGGATTGAGGAAGTGAGAGACCCTGGAGTGCATGTCCACAGTGCCTTGAAGGTGGCAAGACAGGTGGACAATATGGTCAAGAAAGCATATGGAATGCTTTCATTTATTGGGCGAAATATTGAATACAAAAGCAGGGATGTAATGATGTATAAAATTGTAGTTTGTAATTCACTGCCTAAGTTTGTGGTTGAGGCTGAAACACTCAACTCACTTAAAAGCTACCTGGACCTGCATCTGAAGTGCTGTAACCTGCAAGGCTACGGACCAGGTGCTAGAAAGTTTGGGTTAAAATGAGCGGCTAGTTTCTTATTTCTCTTTTTTGGCTGGTGCAGACACGATGGGATGAATGGCCTCTTTCTGCACCGTAACTTTTCTATGGTTCTATGGATAGAATTGAGAAGCAGGAAGGTTATCTTCCACTGGTTTGGAACCATGGTTAGACGACACTGGGAGGACAGTCAATATTTGTGATCTCCATTTAGAGAAAGGAGACAGACACACCGGAGAAGGTGGCAAAAATATTCAGAAGGATCAGACCAGAACTGAGAGCGTTTAACCCTCAGGAAAGGCTGGGCTGCCTTCCTCTAGAAAAGAGAAGACTGAAGGGTGACCTGATGGAAGTCTTTAAGATTATAAAGAGGCTCAATAATCCAATAGGCATTTCATGAGAAACCTCTCTACCCAGCAAGTGGTGAGAATGTGAAGCTTGCGACCACAGCGAGTGGTTGAGGTGAATAGCATGAATATATTTAAGAGGAAGCTAGATACACACATTAGGGAGAAAGGAATAGAAGGATATGCTGATGGGGGGAGTGGAGGCTCATCTGGAACATAAATACTGACATAGACCGATTGAGCTGACTGGCCTGGTCCCTGTGCTGTAGACTCAATGGAACAGAGACAAATGTATTTATTTTAGATATACCTGTAGTGGTGGGCAAAACACTATTTACTACCCAGGATAAAATAAATATACTTCACCAGCTTTTGTGGATCATTTCGGTGGAAACGTGCACTCACAGGCTGAAAGAGCATCAGCCCACTGGAAGCAAAGCTGTGAGGCCTGTCCAGCAGAAAGAAACCTCTGACCCTCCCACTTCACCAACCGTCAGAGTGAACATGGTTCAGTCCTGGATGTGATTAACAGCAGCAATAACAGCAGAATCCAACCCCTGTAATCACTTGTGAACTCACTGGTGTCTCAGCAGGTGAGATGAATCACTGAATCCCTTCCCACACTCAGAGCAAATGAATGGCCTCTCCCCAGTGTGAACACGCCGGTGTCTCTGCAGGTTGGATGAAGTAGTGAATTTTTTCCCACACTCAGAGCAGGTGAATGGCCTCTCCCCATTGTGAATGCGTTGATGTGTCAGCAGGCTGAATGAATGAGTGAATCTCTTCCCACATACGGAGCATGTGAATGGTCTCTCACTGGTGTGAAGGCACAGGTGTGTCTTAAGGCTGGATAACTGATTGAATCCCTTGCCACACTCAGAGCAGGTGAACGGCCTCTCCCCAGTGTGAACTCGCTGGTGTACGAGCAGGGTGGATGAATCAATATATCCCTTCCCACACTCGGAGCAGGTGAATGGCCTCTCCCCAGTGTGAACTCGCTGGTGTAACAGCAGGGCGGATGAATCAATGAATCCTTTCCCACAATCAGAGCAGGTGAATGACCTCTCCCCAGCGTGAACTCTCTGGTGTGTCACCAGATTGGATGACTGACTGAATCCCTTCCCACAGTCAGAGCAGGTGAATGGTCTCTCCCCAGCATGAACTCTCTGGTGTGTCTGCGGATGGGATGACTGACTGAACCCCTTCCCACACTCAGAGCAGGTGAAAGGCCTCTCCCCTGTGTGAACGCGTCGATGAGTTTCCAGCCCAGATGGGAACTGGAATGCCTTCCCACAGACACCACATTTCCATGGTTTCCCCATGGTGAGGGTGTCCTTGTGACTCTCTAGATTCAATGATCAGTTGAAGCCTTGCCCACAAAAAGAACATCTGTACGGTTCTCCCCACTGTGAATGATGCAATGTTTTTTCAGGATGTGTGACTGGTTAAAGCTCTTTCCACAGTCAGTTCACTGGAACACTCTCACTCAAGTGTGTGTGTGTGTCTTGGTACCTTTCTAGTTGCACTGATGTTCAAAATCTTTTGAAGGAGACAGACTAGACAAATGTTTCTCCATCTAGATTTAAAGGCTGATGGTATTCACGTCCCAATCAATCGAGTGACTCTGTCAGGCCTTGACGCTTTGTTTGGTATCTGTCTCCAAATCCTCCCCTTCTAATATTCTGTAAATGGAGTTTACAAAAGTCATCACTTTCAGTACAGGGTAGAAATTCAGAAAAGAAAAATCTAGTTTCTGTGGAACATTCTTTCCTCTCTCATTCCCCAAAACCTGTAAATATCTGACCCCAACAATCTCTCTCCATTCTCACTCCTCTGTAAATAATATACATCCATCTAGTTCTCATGAAGGTGTCATTCCAGGCTGATCAGCAGATTGACGCTCACCACTTCCTGTCCTGTACACAAGAGACCTGAAAATCTTCATGCAGGCTGCTAGCCTATATATGTATTTGTGTATATTGGTCAAAAAATTTGTGAGATATAAAGTTCTGTATTACTTAGGTAAGATATGGTGGGATGTGAGGAAGAACTTTATTTAGACAGCGAGTGGTCATGACCTGGGACTCGCTGCCTATGAGGGTGATGGAAACAGTGATGATTAACGATTTCCAAATGAAACTGGATGAACACTTGAAGGAAATAAACTTGCAAGGGAACAGGATATAGAGGGGGAATGGGACAGACTGGATTGCCCTACAGAGATTCAGCATGGACTCGAGCTGCCGACTGGAATCCCGCTGTGCCATAAGGACTCTATGGCTGGAAATAAATAATGTAGCTATCGTACTATTTTACAAAACTAGAAATAATAATAAATTACAGAACTATAAACAATATATCTACTATGTATCATATAACAACACTGACATATTGCTCTCGTTACAATCCCCTTAAAATAAGCAATTTCCCAGACAACCCCAACAGAATAAACCGAAGGACAAGGCTTCACTTTTTAAAAAAATTTACCGTAATTCTCAAACTAAAAGGCAAATAGTATTTGAATAGACAGGATAAATTTGACTTAAAATAGCTCATATAATTCAAACAGGTTCAACAAAATCAAAGCATTTCACTCCTCAGCATTTATGGCACTAATTCCAGTTACAGAGTCCCACATATCTCTGTATTTCCCAGGGGGAAGAAAGAAAGTGTTTTACCCACAGATGTTGGACAGAGGAGGAAGTTTTACTGTGTTTATAGACTCATAGACGTCTACAGCACAGAAGAAGGCCATTCAGCCCATCATGTCCGCGCCGGTCAACAAAGATCTGGCTACACTAATCGCATTTTCCAGCACTTGGTCCATAGCCCTGGAGGCCATGGCAATGCAAGTGAATATCTAAATACCTCTTAAATGTTACCAGAGTTTCTGACTCAACCACCCTTTCAGGCAGTGAGTTCCAGACCCTCACTAGACTCTGGGTGAAAAAATTTCTCAACTCTGTTCTTAGCCTTCTACCTCTTGCCTTATTGACCCCTCTGCTGATGGAAAAAGTATCTTCAAATCCACCCTATCTATGCCCCTCATAATCTTATGCACCTCTTTCAGGCCCCCTCTCAACCTTCGCTGCTCCAAGGAAAACAACCCCAGCCTATCCAATCTCTCCTCACAGCTCAGACCCTCCAGCCTAGGCAGCATCCTGGTAAATCTCCCTCTGCACCCTCTCCAGTGCAATCACATCCTTCCTATAATGTGGTGACCAGAACTGCACACAGTACTCTCGCTGTAGCCTAACCAGCGTTTTATACGGTTCCAGCATAACCTCCCTGCTCTTGTATTCGATGCCTCGGCTAATAAAGGCAAGTATCCCATATGCCTTCTTAACCACCTTATCTACCTGCCCTGCTACCCTCAGGGATCTGTGGATATGCGCACCAAGGTCACTCTGATCTTCAGTACTTTCCATGGTCCTGCCATTCACAGTGTCATCCTCGCCTTGTTAGCCCTCCCCAAGTGCATTAACTCACACTTTTCCGGGTTGAATTCCATTTGCCACTGCTCTGCCCACCTGACCTACCCTCGTTTGTGAAGCTAAGAACAAATCCGGTGCTGTTTAAAGTCAAACTACATGACGTGGAAGAAAATAAAGGAGCACAGATTATAAACTCCCCTCCTCCACTCCCTCAGCTGACAGTCCAGCACGCAGGCGCAGAAAGAGGTGCTGACCTGACCTTCGCTGTCCGGAGCAGGCGCAGTGCAGTTGCCGCCATCGGTCGCGCTCGATCTCTTTTCGGACCAGCCAGCCGCCGTAGACAGTGTGGGGGAGGAGGAGTTCGCCGAGCGGCGTCTCGTTCTGGCTGGAGCCGTCAGCCGGTTACCTGGAAACCTTGGCTCGAGGAGTCGGGGAACAATGGGTGGGGGTGGGGCTCCCGTGTCCGCGCGCCTGGCCTGCAGACTGGAACCCGAGGACGTCACCGCGGAGCAGAGTGATTCCTATTGGCTGATTCAGGCAGAATTCCATTGTGGACGTCACACCCCTTCCTACTGTATCCCTCATTAAGAAATACAGTGCTATATGTCACACATTTTTAGTCCACTTATATGTACATACCAGCAGCCTCCATAAACATTTTCGGTCTCTGGTTCCAGGACATGCAGCACTGACCATGGTCTGTCGATCAGCATGAATCGCTCCTTCAGGACAATTGGGAGGTTCAAAGTTATGTGCGGCAAAGTAAGAATGGGGAGGAGGTGTCTGGGATGACTTTTGGATGAAAGAAGAATGAACGTTCCATAGAAACTAGAATTGTCTGTTCTGAATTTCTATCCTGTACTGACAGTGATGATTTTTGTAAACTCCTTTTACAGGATATTAGGAAGGAGAGGGTTTGTAGACAGAAATCTCAAACCAAATGTTTCCTCAAGATCTGACAGTCACTCGATTTATCAGGACCTGAATATCATCAGCCTTTGAACCTAGAGGGTAAAATGTTTGCCTGTTATGTCTGCTTCAAAAGGTTTTAAACATCAGTGTGACTGGAAAAGCACCGAGACACACAAATACCTGAGTGAGGGTGTTCTAATGCACAGATTTTAACCAGTTCAACCCGTTTAAACAGCCTGAAAAAAACATCACGTCATTCACAGTGGGGAGGGACTGTACATGTGTTCTGTGTGAGGGCGAGGCTTCAACTGATTGTCCAACCTGGAGAGACACAAGGACACCGGCACCATGGAGAAACCGTGGAAATGCGGGGAATGTGGGAAAGATTTCAGATGCCCATCTAAACTGGAGATTCATCGACGCAGTCACAATGGGGAGAGACCGTTCACCTGCTGTGAGTGTGGGAAGGGATTCAGTCATTCATCTGTGCTGCTGACACACCAGCAAGTTCACACTGGGGAGAGGCCATTCACCTGCGCTGAATGTGGGAAGGGATTCAGTGATTCTTCCACCCTGCAGAAACACCAGCGAGTGCACACTGGGGAGAGGCCATTCACCTATTATGAGTGTGGGAAGGGATTCAGAGATTCATCCACCCTGCTGACACATCAGCGAGTTTACACTGGGGAGAGACCGTTCATTTGCTCCCTGTGTGGGAAGGCATTCACTCGGATATCTAACCTTCTGAGACACCGACGAATTCATAAATGACTGCATGGGTTAGATTCTTCTGTCATTGCTGCTGTTAATTATATCCAGCACAGAACCATGTTCATTCCATGTGGGATCATCCAGCAGGAGCCAGCACAAGCCAGCTGACTGAGGGGGTGGTGGGGGCTGGTGCAAGAACTTCTTGTGGACTGAGGCTGCTTCCCTTCAGAGGCCACTGAGTACATTGTGGGATCATCTTTCTGGTCTGAGAATCCACTCCTTTCCCCCTGTATAATGCTGGCTGAGAATAGACATCGGGGCTCAATGTACTGACAGTACCTCTGCCACTGAAGATGGGTGGAGGTAATGTTCTCATCCCTGTTATTCTGTTTGTCTGTAAGCAATTTATCTCACAAACTAATGGCAGATTTTACCGGAACCTGGTACACTGACAGGGTATGAACCACAGAAGAACTGATTTATTTTTGGTGAAGATCGGGATCCTGGAATTTATTTCAAGGATCCGCTCACATTGGCAGATCGGTAGAATTGACTTTTTCTTTTCGATTTTTGTGATTTGTTTTATTTCGAATGGTGATTGTTTTACAATGCTGTGGATTGTTTCTGCTGCTGGGGTGGAATTTGTCACAGCTGTCAAAATGTCAACAGTTTTCAGAGCAGGTTGCCGGATGTGGATTTGCCTGAAGCCTCTTCAATGAGATGGACACTCTTAATAAGAACATTTATTCTTTCAGCTTTGGAGTTACAGAGTTTGTTTTCAACCCTGTTTGTTTGTCTGTCTGTAACAATATGTCTAAAAAACTAATGGATGGATTTGAACAAAATGTGCTACACAAATAAGATATGGCCGAAGGAAGAAATGATTAGATTTGGTGAACATGTGGACTGGAACCAGATCCTGGATTTTTTAAAAACAAAAAACTACTGCGGATGCTGGAAATCCAAAAGAAAAACAGAATTACCTGGAAAAATTCAACACCTCTTTGATCCTTTTGTCTGTGACATCTTTTGATTATCTGCTCCTATCACTGCTTGCTTGTCCCTACAACCACCCCACCCTCAATTTCTCTCCCCCCGCCCCCCACCTTAAACCAGCTTATATTTCACCCCTCTCCTAACTATACTTCAGTTCTGTTGAAGGGTCATGTGAACCTGAAACGTCAACTCTTTTCTTCTCCACCGATGCTGCCAGACCTGCTGAGTTTTTCCAGGTAATTCTGTTTTTGTCCTGGATTTTTTAATATTCATATGCATGGCCTGGTCCTCTGCAGGCAAAAGGAATTTGTCTAGGCATTGCACCTTTTCAATTAAACAAAAACATGGGGGACAATTGTTCCCTGATGCATTCGCCAGGGCAACATCTTGACCAATCAGATTCGACTTGCCATCCAACCAGCACCCTGTTTCTCAGTATTAATTGTTCCCTTTGAAATATGGTATTCTTGCATCTATCCTGATGAGTGCTAGGTGAAAAGCTTTGACATGTCTCTTTTTTTTCCAGGAACATTCAAATTGTTTAAATAATTTGTCAACATTGGGAGGTTGGGTGAAATAATTTTTTTTTCTCTCTCCAACAATTTATCATAAACAATGATAAATTGCCTGGAAGATGACATACATTTGCACTCTCTCTTTCCTTCACTTTGTATTTCTCCCAGTACACTAATTGGGGTTTCTCTCTGCCTCTCCCTCACACTGTGTTTCTCTCAGTTCACTGACTGAAGTCTTTCTCTCTCCCTCACACTGTTTCTCTCAGTGCACCAACTGGGCTATCTTTCTCTCCCTCTCACACTGTGTTTCTCTCAGTACACTAACTGGGTTCTCTCTCTCACTCTCTCTGTCTCTCCCTCTCACTATCTCTCTCCCTCACCCTGCGTTTCTCTCAGTACACTGACTGAGGTCTCTCCCAATCCTTGTTACTGTCAGTATAAATCCTGATTTGAAAAGGCACGGATTACTCAAGGACAGTCAGCATGGATTTGTCAAGGGAAGGCTGTGTCTGACTAAATCAATTAAATTTTTTGAGGACATAACAAGAAGGGTTGATGAGGGTACTGCATTTGCTGTGGCCGATATGGATTTTAGCAAGGCTTTTGATAAGGATCCATATGGCAAACTGATCAGTCAATTAAACATTCATGGGATCCAAGTGGAAGTAGCAAGTTTGATCCAATACTGGCTCAGTGGCAGGAAACAAAAGGTAATGTTCAATAGATGTTTTTGTGATTGGAAGACTGTTTCCAGTGGGGCTCCACAGGTAACAATACCCGTCACTTACTGTTTGTGATATATATCAATGATTTAGACTTAAACATAGGAGTTATGATTAAGAAGTTTGCAGATGATGCACAAATTGGCTGTGGGTTTGATAGTGAGGAAGAAAGCTTTAGACTACAGGAAGATATCAATGGACTGGTCAGGTGGGCAGAGAAGTGACAAATGGAATTCAAGCCCGGAGAAGAGTGAGGTAATGAATTTGGTGAAGGCTAACAAGGCAATGGATTTACCACAATATATGGTAGGATAGTGAAAAATGTAGAGGAACAGAGGGACCTTGGAGTTTATCTCCGACCATCCCTGAAGGTAGCAGCACAGGTAGATAAGGTGGTTAAGAAAGCACAGTAGATACTTTCCTTTAATAACCGAGGTCTAGAATATAAGAGCAGGGAGGTTATGCTAGAATTGTATAAAACACTAGTTGGACCACAGCTGGAGTACTGTGTACAGTTCTGGTTACCAAATTACAGGAAGAGTGTGATCGCACCAGAGAGGGTACAGAGGACATTTATGATGATGTTACCAAGAATGGAGAATTTTAACAATGAGGAAGGATTGGAGAGGCTGGGTTTTTTTCCTTTGGAACAGAAGAGGCTGAAGGAAGATTTGTATGTATTTCTGAGGGGCCCACATAGAGTGAATATTTCCCATAGCAGAGAGGCCAGTAACCAGGGAGCATTGATTTACAGTCATTGCTGGAAGGATTAGAGGGGAGTTGAGTAATTTTTTCACCCAGAAGGTGTGGAGGTTTGGAACTCACTGCCTGAAAGGTTGGTAGATGCAGAAATCCTCATCATAATTTAAAAAAAAATCTTGGATATGAACTTGAGGTGATGTAACCTACAGGGATACAGACCAGGAGCTGAAAGGTGGTGTTAGACTGGATTGTTCTTTTTTGGCTGCCACAGACATGATGGACCGAATGGCCTTCTCTGCTGTAAATATATTATGTACCTATGAGAGGGCAGATGGGACCCCAGTTTAACCTCTCATTTGAAATACAGAACCTCCGACAGTGCAGCATTCTCTCAGTACTGACATTGATTTAGAGGGGTGGAAAGGTTTAAAGAGGGAAACCCCGAGTTCAATCCCAGAGAATTTTGAGGTAATTAATTTGAGGAAGGCTAACAAAGCAAGGGAATACAGAACAAATGGTAGAATAGTGAGAAATGTAGAGGAACAGAAGGACCCTGGAGTGTATGCCTACAGACTCCTGAAGGTAACAGCACAGGTAGATAAGGTGGTTAAAAAAGCACTTGGAATATTTTTCTTTAATAGCCGAGGCCTGCGTATCTCCAGCACTTTCCGCTTGTATTTAAATCTATATCCTTACGCTTGAAGTTAACAAACTGATTGGCTAAGGGGGCGTCACAATAAAATACAGTAACTACCCACATAATTTCTGTCAGTGCGCCCTCCCACCCCCACATTTCATCCAGGTCTGACGAGCTTCGAGATTGGGATCCGGAAGAGTAATGGCGGCCATAGCTCCCACAATCCTCCGCGCTGGTGAAACCGCTCCATCCGCCACGCGGCAGGCGACCCAGGACTGCGCATGACCAAGGGAGAGAGAAGCTGCGCATGTGTGGAGGAGAGCCCATATCTCCCCCCCAATTTTTATTATGTTGAGATGTTGACCAATGGGAAGACTTGGAGGACCGGAAGTACTCTGGTGCTCCAGTCAATCAGAGCGCAGGCTTTGTGTCTCCAGCGCTTGAGCTTCACAGAGACGAAAACTTCCTCCTGTGTCCAACATCTGTGAGTAAAACACTTTCTTTTCTCCCCCTTTCCATTTCTTTTCTAATTCTGAGTTTAAATTGTTGATTTGCAGGAACTGAAGGGAAATGAAGTGAATCCAGGGAGGGTGCAGACTCTGGAAAGGTTAGCCCATCTCTCACTCTTAAAGACATTGAGATCCTTTGCTCCCTCAGCTCGACACATTTATTTGTCTGGCTAAAAGGATGGTCTCTTTCTTAATGTTCATAATTAAGGGGATGGTTTCCCCAGGAGATGGCTGACATTTAAGGGACAGTAAATTAATATTGGAAGAGTTATGTCGAGTGTTGTTATATGATACATATTAGAGATATTATTTATGGTTCTTTAATCATGTACATTTATTATTATTTCTATTCTTGTAATATATGAGGTGGTAGCATTTTACATTTCCAACCATAGAGTCATTTTGGCATTCAGTGACTTGAGTCCATGCCAATTCTCCAAGATTAGCCTGGAGTCTCCAGGAATTGAAGACCATTCTCCAGTTCACTGCTGTGTGCAACCCTGGAGAAAATTCATCAGGAAATTAATAAAGATTGTATTTTTTTGTAATTTTCTTAGAACATTTCACTTTGCCAGATATAAAAATATTGAAAATGTGTGTGGGGATGGAGGTGGGGTGGTGGGCAGCTGGGGAGGGCGTGGAAGGCTGCTTGGCTGACAGTTGAGCATTATCCAAGTGGGTAATGAGTCTTTTTGCTTTCCAGTTGGTATAGGAAGGCAGTGTGCCACAAGGTTGGCTGTGTTGGTTGATTAACAGCTGGAACATGGAGGTAAATCATGCGGTGAAACCTCCAGGAATACATTTCATCACAGTTGGCAAGCTTAGTCCTCACTCACTCTCCATAAAGCAATCCAGGCAGTTCCATTCACCCTGTAGATTCTCATAGTCTTGCAAGTTTATTTCCTTCAAATGCCTACTCATTTCATCCTCAAATCATTGTTAATATCTGCTTTTACCAGCATCGTAGGCAGCAAGTTCCAAGTAAATCTAAGAGTACTGTATCTGTAACTCAGCATCAGAGTACTGTATCTGTAACTCAGCATCAGAGTACTGTATCTGTAACTCAGCTTTAGGGTACTGTATCTCTAACTCAACATCAGAGTACTGTATCTGTAACTCAGCATCAGAGTACTGTATCTGTAACTCAGCATCAGAGTACTGTATCTGTAACTCAGCATCAGAGTACTGTGTCTGTAACTCAGCATCAGAGTACTGTGTCTGTAACTCAGCAGAGTACTGTCTCTCTAACTCAGCTTTAGGGTACTGTATCTCTAACTCAACATCAGAGTATAGTATCTCTAGCTCAGTAATAGAGTACTGTATCTCTAACTCAGTAGTAGAGCACTGTATCACTCAGCAATAGAGTACTGTACCTCCAGCTCCACAATAGAGTGCAGTATCTCTATATCAGTATTGGAGTACTGAATATTACACACATTTTTAGTCCTGTGATAGATTTTCATGCCTCCCTGTCCAGAACAGGAAGCGGTGAGTGTGGAACTGTCAATTAGCATGATTTGCCACATTCAGGAGAATTGGGAGGGTGAACATTAGGTAATGCAGAGTTAGAAAGGAGGGAGAGTGTGTGGGATGGAGATTTACACATTTTGGAGCGTAGGAGGGAAGAATGTTCCTTAGAAATTAGAATTGTCTGTTCTGAATTTTTATTCTAGACTGATGACATGTGTGAACTCCTTTTACAGGATATTAGAAGGGGAGGATTTGCAAACAGAAATCGGCATACAAAAATCACGTCAAGATCTGACAGTCATTCAATTCATGGGAGCTGAATATCATCAGCCTTTGAATCTAGGAGAAATGTTTGTCTGTTCTGATTGCTTCAAAACGTTTTAAACATCAGTGTGACTGGAAAAGCATTGAGACACACACACCCAAGTGAGAATTTTCCAGTGTACTGACTGTGGAATAACCTGAAGAAACACAGGGACACCTGAACCATGGAGAAACCGTGGAAATGTGGGGATTGTGGGAAAGGATTCCGTTCCCCGTCTGTGCTGGAAATTCATCGACACAATCACACTGGGGAGAGGCCGTTCGCCTGCTCCGAGTGTGGGAAGGGATTCACACGATCATCCACACTGCTGACACACCAGCGAGTTCACACCGGGGAGAGGCCATTCACCTGATCTGAGTGTGGGAAGGGATTCACTCAGTCATCCCACCTACTGATACACCAGCGAGTTCACACTGCGGAGAGGCCATTCACTTGCTCTGTGTGTGGGAAGAGGTTCCCTCATCATCCAACCTGCTGAGACACCAGCAGGTTCACAGTGGGGAGGGGGCCTTCACCTGTTCTCAGTGTGGGAAGGGATTCAGTGATTCATCCAACCTATTTTCACACCAGCGGGTTCACACTGGGGAGAGGCCGTTCATGTGCTTTGTGTGTGGGAAGGGATTTACTCAGTCATCCAGCCTGCAGACACACCAGCGAATTCACACTGGGGAGAGGCCGTTCCCCTGCTCTCAGTGCGGGAAGGGATTCACTCAGTTATCCAACTGGTGACACACCAGCGAGTTCACAGTGGGGAGAAGCTATTCATCTGCTCCGAGTGTGGGAAGGAATTCACACAGTCACAACACCTGCTGAGACATCAGCGAGCTCACCAGTGCTTCCAGAGATTGGATCCTGCTGCTATTGCTGCTGTTAATCACATCCAGAACTGAACCATGTTCATTCTGAAAGTTGGTAGGGCCAGAGGGTTTCTTTCTGATGGACTGGTCAGTCTCATGACTTTGCTTCCAGTGGGCTGATGCTCTTTGAATGTGGGAGAGCACATTTCCACTGAAATGATCCACAAAAGCTGATGAAGTACATTTAATTATCCTGGATAGTAAATAGTGTTGTTCCTACCAGGTCGATCTAAAATAAATAAATTTGTTTTTCTCCCATTGAGTCTACAGCACATGGCCAGGCCAGTCGGCTCCATTGGTATATGTCAGTATTTGTGCTCCACATCAGCCTCCACCCACCCCTCTTCATCTCCCCCATCAGCATATCCTTCTATTCCTTTCTCCCTCTTGTTTGTATCTAGCTTCCCCTTAAATGTATTCATGCTGTTCACCTCAACCACTCACTGTGATAGCGAGTTCCACATTCTCACCACTCACTGGATAAAGAGGTTTCTCATGAAATCCCCATTGGATTATTAAACCCCTTCATAATCTTAAAGACTCCCATCAGGTCACCCTTCAGACTTCTCTTTTCTAGAGAAAAGCAGCCCCAGACTTTCGCGAGGGTTGAAATGCTCTCGTTTCTGGTATTATTCTTGTGAATATTTGTTGCCACTTCTCCAGTGCCTTTATTTCCCTTTTCTAAATGGACATCAAAAATGTTAACAGTCCTCCCAGTGTAGTCTAACCACGGTTCGAAACAAGTTGAACATAACCTCCCTGCTTTTCAATTCTGTCCCTCTAGAAAGGAACCCGACATCTGAGCCCCGCACTTTAGACAAGATGTGAAATTGTGCGAGAGGGCGCAGAGGAGAATCGTGAGAATGCACCAGAGATAAGGGTCTTCAGTTAGTCGGAGAGACGGGAGCAGCTGAAATTTCTGTCTTTCGATCACAGAGTCATTAGGGCAGAGAAGGAGGCCATTCAGTCCATCGAGTCTATGTCGACTCGACAGAGCAAACTAGTCAGTCCCATTGCCCTGTTCTATCCCTGTTACCCTGAATGTTTATTTCCCTCAAGTGTCCATCCAATTTCCTTTTGAAATTATTCATTGTCTCCTTTTCCACTGCCCTTATAAGCGGTGAGTTCCAGGTCATTCCCACTCACTGTGTAAAATATTCTTCCTCACATCCCCCTGCATCTCCTCCCCAAAAGCTTAAATCCGTGTCCCCCAATCCTTGTACCATCAATTAATGGGAACAGCTGTTCTTTGTCCACTTTATGTAAACTTGTCATAATCTTGTACACCTCTATCAAATCTCCCAGAACCTGAGAAGAAATGACTTGCTGGGTGTCTTCGGGCTGGCATGGACAAGATGGGCCGAATGACCTCCTTCTGTGCTATAACTTTTCTATGGTTCTATGTGGGAACCATGGCGTCTGGGACAGACCAGGGAGCATTTAAGTGGAGATTGCGCTTCTATCCAGAGTGTAATGGTAATGCTGCTGCACTTTGATACTACTGCTCAGACATGAGCAAGTGTCAGCTCTTAGTTGAATAATATCTAGCCACTGTCACCAATAATTGTTATCACTGTGAATCATTTAAGAGTTTGGGAAAGGGGGACAAAGGGTTAATTAACTCCATGAACCCCATTTTCTAACATCGCTGTGTCAAAAATAAAATCTCATCTCCCCCTGTGGCTCCTTTACCTTAGAGGGACTCATTTTCTGTTAAAGAGCCTCCCACTCTTCTCTAAAGTGCATAAATCTAATCATGTAAAGCCCAGCAAAATCGAATACTTTTTCTGATAAAAGTTTATTCATGAAACAGAACATGGTTAAAAAGAAGAAAATTACTTAAGGATCAAAGACAACCAGAGTAAAAGGATGTGCACAATGTTCTGGACCCAAATGGTTTCTCTACAGCTCCTCTGTACGCTGTTCCCATCACTCCCCGCTTTGCTCACAGGGGAACTGAACCCCAGGGGTCACGTGACTATCAGCCCCGGTCGCCCCCCCCCACTCCTTCCTCAATTGGTTGGAGGCCCACTTCCCAATCAGCCTTCCAGCATCTTCCTATTAGTCAACACCCATGGCAATTTCTGAAATGCGATGCAGACCCTGTTATTCTCAGCTAAATTCAGCCCTCAGCTCCATCATTGACATGAGCAAGAGACAGAAAGGAGCCAGAGGCTCAAATGGGAGCTCAAAACTTGTGGCTGTAAGCCAACACTAACATTTGTCAGTCAAATACATGTTATTTATATTGGAGTTTTGATTATTAGATTTAGGCACTAGAGGCAAAATGTGGGGAATTTAAAGGATAACTTTCCCTTCCTAACTTTGTATTGTCTATACTGTCAGCCATGGCTTAGTGGATCACACTCATATCTCTGAGTTAGAAGGCTGAGGGCTGAAGACTCACTCCAGGGACCTGAGGACAAAAAGCAAAGTCAATATTCCAAGTGCGAGCACTGAGGGAGTGCTGCACTGTTGGAGCTGCTGTTCTTTGGATGAATTGCTAACTCAAGGGCCCTGTCTACCCCTTTGGGCGGAGATGGAAGTTCCCATGGCCAATAAAGAAGAGCAGGGGAGCTATCCCAGGTGTCCCGGCCAATATTTATCATTCAACATCACTAAAAACAGATCATCTGCTCATTATCACCTTGATGTTTGTGGGGTCTTGCTGTGTGTAAACTGGCTGCCATGTTTCCAACTTTACGACAGTGACTACACTTCAAAAGTACTTCATTTTGTGATGTATTGTGGTTGTGAAAGACACTATATAAATGTAATATCTTAAATTTAAGATTTATATTATCTGATCTTGCGATCTGTAACTTAATTGATTTCAGCCTGCCACTTAATAAATTCACTTTGGTCCAAACAAGATTTTAACCAATTAAGGCAAAGGCAGACTTCTCTGGATAGTAAACTTAAAAAAAAACTTTTTTTATTCATTCATGGGATGTGGGCGTCGCTGGCTAGGCCAGCATTTATTGCCCATCCCTAACTGCCCTTGTTCAGAGGGGCATTTAAGAGTCTGGAGTCACATGCAGGCCAGATCAGGTAAGGGCAGCAGATTTCCTTCCCTGACAATGGTTTCATGAGTCATCACCAGCCTTTTAATCTCAGATTCCTATTGAATTCAAATTCCATCATCTGCCATGGTGGGATTTGAACCCTGGTCCCCAAAGCATTACCCTGGGTCTCTGGATTACTAGTCCAGCGACAATACCACTACACCATTGCCTCCCCCAGACATTATAAGATAAAGGTTTACTTAACGATTTTAAGACATTAACTTTTGCAACTTCATGTGGGTGATCAGTCTGTAGAAGCGTCACCCTCTCTGGCTCCTTCTTTGACAGTAATTTCCTTGGAACTCAGCCTTGGGAATCTCCAGTACTTGGCTAGCAAGGAAGACCTTTGGAACCTCTACTTTTATCCCCAAAGTGACCATTACCTCACATCAGAGTGGGGCTTGTTGTAACATGACAATTGGTCAATTTAGTTGCTAGATTAATTGTATTCACAATTACTTACACGACCTTCTCTCATTATCATCGACAGGAAGACAATAGAACTGTTTCATACTATCCCTTTATCTGATTCTATACAATGACAGGTTTTCAGACAGTTTC
Organism: Cetorhinus maximus; assembly: GCF_964194155.1. Lineage (NCBI taxonomy): Eukaryota > Metazoa > Chordata > Chondrichthyes > Lamniformes > Cetorhinidae > Cetorhinus > Cetorhinus maximus. Next base: position 61,088 of record NW_027596623.1, read on the forward strand.
AAATGTTGAGGCTAATCAGAGCTTGAAGGTCTCTCTTGCCAGTACATTTATCTTCATTGCACATTCTTTACATACACAGCAATGAAGGTTTCACATCTTTACAGTGAATAAAACTCAGTCTTTTACTATAACTACTGATTCATTATTGATTCATTAATTGTAACTCAATTAAGGCTCACTACTTAAACATCTGTTACTGACTGATAGTTAATACAGTAATATTTAATTAATACATTTGGTTAATACAAGATACAGTGGTTCAAAACAACAGATTATGGAAAACAATAGCTTTATTTTTTACTAATCTTGATTGGATTAAACATGAGCCTTATTCTTAAACTGGATTTTGGCAGAATATGATGTCCTATAGCTTATCAAAATTAGAAAATAATTTATTTGTTTAAACAATTTCTGCTAGCTCTGCAGTTTCTAGAAAAAATAAGTTTATATGGTGTTCATTTTTAAAATGCAGATGCACCCTTTATAATATAATTATCTATTACATTGATTCACTAAGTGGTAACTTATTCAAGGTTCATTACTGAATAATCATCTGGTTCATGACTGGCTATTAATACAAAACCAATAGGTATTTAATAAAGAAAAGTTATACAATGGACAAAAGTTTCAAGAAGCCACATGTTAAGAGTTTAAAATGGCTTCCTTGACCTTGTTACTTATAACAGTGAATAGAGGATGAAAGTGATTGAATTTTAAAATGAAATTTGACTATCCCGCCCTGTCTATAGTTTCATACATTACAATGATGAAACTTCAAAACTACTTCATTGGCTGCAGAACACTTTAAGAGGTCCTGTGGTCCTGAGAGGTGCTATAGAAACGTATTGTTTCATAATTGTCCAGAAAATTGGATATATTACACACAATCCCCTCGTCAAGATCATTGATAAAGATTGAACCTTAATTTTGTGTAATAACCACATCTTTGCCACCATTTTGAATACTATGTGAAACTTCAAACACACAATATCCTGAATTATTTGTTTTAAAACACAGCAAGTTGTTGTGATTTGGAACGCACTGCCTGAAAATGGTGCGAGAAGCAGATTCACTTCTATCTTTAAAAAGGGATCTGGACAGATTCTTGAAAGGAAAAGAAAACTGCAGGGCGACTGGATTAATTGGGTTGTTTTTCAAAGAGCCACCATGAGCATGATGGGCATAATGGCCTCCCTCTTTGCTCTGTGAGCCTCGTAGGCATTTAAAGTGAGTGGTCATGACCTGGAATCTGCTTCCACTCGAGGGTAAGAGAAGCGGGGATAATTGGGTGGACAAATAAACCTATAGGTACGTGAGGATGGAACGGGGCAATGGAACTAACTGATTCACTCTGGAGAGCTGGCATGCAATTGATGGGCCGAATGCATAATTCTATGATCTAAAGAGAGCAATTTCATCTACTCCAGTCTCTCCAACTAACTGAAGTCCCTCACCCCTGGTGCCGTTCTCATAAATCCTGTCTCCAGCCTCTCAAAGAATTCACATCTTTCCTTTAATGTATGGTCCATATGTAGGGTTCCATTATAGAGGGATAGAATTGAAAAGCAAGGAGTTTCTGTTCAACTTGTTTGGTTAGACTAACTGGGAGTACTGTCAACATTAGTGATCTCCATTTAGAAAAAGAACAATACCAGAACCGAAAGCATTTTCTTCACTGACACTTTTCAGAAAAAAAGAGAGAAGACTGAAGGGTGACCTGGTGGGAGCCTTTAAGATTATGAAGGGATTCAATAATCCAATAGGGATTTCATGACAAACCTCTTTACCCAGTGAGTGGTGAGAATGTGGAACTTGCTCCCACAGCGAGTGGTGGAGGTGAAAAACATGAAGACATTTAAGCAGAGGTTAGATACATACACGAGGGAGATAGGAATAGAAAGATATGCTGATGGAGGGAGATGAAGCGGAGGCTCATGTGGAGCATAAATACTGACATAGACCAATTGAGTCGACTGGCCTGGCCCCGTGCTGTAGACTCAATGGAACAGAGACAAATGTATTTATTTGTGATCTATCTGTAGTGGTAGGAAAAACACTATTTACTATTTAGGATATAATGAATGTACTTAATCAGCTTTGTGGCTCATTTCAGTGGGAATGTGCACTCCCAGGCTCAAAGAGCATCAGCTCACTGGAAGCAAAGCCGTGAGACCAGCCAGCCCAGCGGAAAGAAGCCCTCTGACCCTCCTACTTCACCAACAGTCAGAATGAACATGGTTCAGTCCTGGATGTGATTAACAACAGCAATAACAGCGGAATCCCTGCAATCATCTGTGAACTCGCTGGTGTCTCATCAAGCTGGATGACTGAGTGAATCCCTTCCCACAAGCGGAGCAGGTGAATGGCCTCTCCTCAGCATGCACTTGCTGGTGCTTCAGCAGGGTGGATGAAAGTCTGAATCTCTTCGCGCAGTTACAGCAGGTGAACGGCCTCTCCCCAGTGTGAATTCGCTGGTGCATCAGCAGGTGGGATGAATCACTGAATCCCTTCCCACACTCAGAGCAGGTGAATGGTCTCTCCCCGGTGTGAACTCGCTGATGTGCCTGCAGGGCGGTTGACTGAGTGAATCCCTTCCCACACTTGGAGCAGGTGAACGGCCTCTCCCCAGTGTGAACTCGCTGGTGTCTCCGCAGGGTGGATAAATGAGTGAATCCCTTCCTACACTTGGAGCAGGTGAACGGCCTCTCCCCTGTGTGAACTCGCCAGTGGGTCAGCAAGTTAGTTGACTGATTGAATCCCTTCCCACACTCAGAGCAAGTGAAAGGTCTCTCCCCGGTATGAAGTCGCTGGTGTGTCAGTAGGCTGGATGACTGAGTGAATCCTTTCCCACAGTCAGAGCAGGTGAATGGCCTCTCCCCAGTGTGAACTCGCTGGTGTGTCAGCAGGCTGGATAACTGAATAAATGCCTTCCCACAGTCAGAGCAGGTGAACGGCCTCTGCCCAGTGTGAACTCGCTGGTGTATCCACAGGGCGGATGACTGAGTGAATTCCTTCCCACACTCGGAGCAGGTGAATGGCCGCTCCCCAGTGTGAAGTCGCTGGTGTGTCAGCAGGCTGGATAACTGAGTAAATGCCTTCCCACAATCAGAGCAGGTGAACGGCCTCTGCCCAGTATGAACTCGCTGGTGTCTCTGCAGGGAAGATGACTGAGTGAATCCCTTCCCACACTCAGAGCAGGTGAATGGTCTCTTCCCGGTGTGAATTCGCTGGTGTATCTGCAGGTTGCCTGAGAGAGTGAATCCCTTCCCACAAACAGGGCAGGTGAATGGTCTCTCCCTGGTGTGACTGCGTCGATGATTTTCCAGTGCAGATGGGTTCTGGAATCCCTTCCCACAGTCCCTACACTTCCATGGTTTCTCCATTGTGTGGGTGTCCTTGTGTCTCTCCAGTTTCAACAATCAGTTGAAAACACTTCTACAAACAGAACACATGTACAGTCTCTCCCTGCTGTTAATGGTCTCATGTTTTTGTCAAGCTGTGTAACCTGTTAAAGCTTTCTCCACAGTCAATGCACTGGAACACTCTCACTTGGGCCTGTGTGTCTCGGTGCTTTTCCAGTCACACTGATGTTAAAAACCTTTTGAAGCAGACAAAACAGACAAACAGTTCTCCTTCTAGATTCAAAGGCTGATGATACTCACATCGTGATGAACCGAGTGACTGTTGACGTGACGTTTGGTTTGAGATTTCAATTTGCAAATCCTCCCCCTCTAATGTCCTGTAAAAGGAGTTTACAAAAGTCATTGCTGTCAGTACAGGGGAGAAATTCAGAACAAACAATTGTAATTTTGATGGAACATTCTTTCCTCTTTCATTCCCCAAAATCTCTGAATCTCCATCCCGCACACTTTCCCTACATTCTCATTCTGCTGTACCGACTATACACCCTCCCAATTTTCGTAAAGGTGCCGATTCAAGCTGATCGACAGATTCATGTTCACCGCTTCCTGTCCTGGAAACGGAGATTATAAGAAATGGGAACAGCAGTAGGCCATTCATACCATCAAGCCTGCTCCGCCATTCAATAAGATCATGTTTGATCTGATGTGGCCTTAACTGCACTTTCCTGCCTGTCCACCATAATCATTGACTCACTTGTTGATCAAAAATCTGTCTAACTCGGCCTTGAATATATTCAATGACCCGGCCTCCACTGCTCTCTGTGGAAGAGAATTCCAAAGGCTAACGCTCCTCTGAGAGAATAAATTCCTCCCCATCTCCATCTTAAATAGGAGACCCCTTTTTTAAACTGTGTCCCCTTGTTCTAGATTTCCCCATGAGAGGGAACATTCTCCCAGCACCTACTCTGTCCAGCTTCCTCAGAATGCCATTTGTTTCAAAAAGATCACCTCTCATTCTTCTAAACTCCAATGAGTTAAGGCTCAACCTGCTCAGCATTTCTCAGATGACAATCTTTCATCCCAGGAATCAGCCTAGTGAACCTTCTACAAATGGCTTCCAAGCCAGTATATCCCTCCTTAAGGAAGGAATCCAAAACTGTGCAGAATACTCAATGTGTGGCCTCAACAATGCCCTGTGCAGCTATAGTAAGACTTCCTAAAAAATTTCTTTATGTGCAGTGGACCGGACCTGGAATAGGGATAAATGGAGCTTCTAGCAAGTGTAAGTGAGCCACATTGTGAGCCCAACTGATAATCTTTTATTGGGCCTGGGCCTCAGCCAGGAAAATTTGTCTAGGCATTGTGCCTTTTCAATTGAACAAAAGCTACATGGACAACTATTCCTTGTCGTTTCCCCCAGTGGCATCTCTCAACCAACTGGATTTGATTCGGATTTTCTGAATTTAAATAAAAGCTAGCCATGATTGTTCCCTGGTGCATACCCCAAAGCAACAACTTGACCTGAGTACACTTGCAAAACAATCCGCTCACTGTTTTACAATATGAATTATTGTTCCCTTTGAAATTTGACATTCTCACATCTATTTTGATGCGTGCAAATGAAAAGCTTCGACAGATTCTCTCTTTTTACAGCAATACTCAATGTCTATATTACTGTACTGTCTCATTAAATACCGGCCAACTACTGGGCAAACCACCCCTTTCATTGAGAGAACTGGGGCAACCTTTCCAGAGTCTGCACCCTCCCGGGATTAACTTCATTTCCTTCAGTTCCTGCAAGTCAACAATTTAAGACCAGAATTAGATTAGAAAGGGAGAAACACTGATTTCCTCACAGATGTTGCCCAGAGGAGGAAGTTTCAGTCTGAAGCTCATTGTCCAACTTCCGCATTGTGATGTCCACAATGGAACCCTGCCTGAATCAGCCAATTAGGAATCACTCTGCTCCGCGGTGACGTGCTGGGGTTCCAGGCGGCAGGGCAGGCCAGGCGCGCGGACACGAGAGCCCCACCCCCACCCATTGTTCCCCTTCCTCCTGCACCTTCTCGAGCCAAGGTTTCCAGGCAACCGGCTGGCGGCTCCGGCCAGAGCGAGAAGCCGCGGAGCGAACCCCCACGGCCATGGCTGCTGTCTACGGCGGCCCAAAAGGAGATCGAGAACAAAAACAGAATTACCTGGAAAAACTCAGCAGGTCTGGCAGCATCGGTGGAAAGATAAAAACAAAAAGCTACTGAGAGCGGCTGCTCATGGCAGCCGCACTGCGCCTGCTCCGGACAACACGGTCAGCAGCGCTTTCTGCGCCTGCGCGCTGGGCTGCCAGCTGAGGGAGTGGGGGAGGGGAGTTTACTATGCATCTTCCCCTCATTTTCTCCAGAGTTTGGTTTTAAACAGCACAGCGTTTGTTATTAACTTCACACAGACACTTAACCTTCCTCCTCTGTCCAACATCTGTGAATAAAACACTATCTTTCCCTCCCCTGGGAAGTACAGAGAGTTGTGGGACTCTGTAACTGGAATTAGTGCCAAATATGCTGAGGGGGGAAATGCTGGTGATTTTGTGGAGCCTGTTTTTTATTGTATAAACTGTTTAAAGTCAAATTTATCCTATCTATTCAAATAATATTTGTCTTTTAATGCATGCTTCATTTTTGTTGATTTTAGTTTGATTGTTACAGTATAAGTTTTAAAAGTTAACCTTGTCCTTCGATTTATTCCGTTGAGGATTGTCTGGGAATTTGTTTCTTTTAAGGGGATTGTAACAACATAGATATGTCTAGTGGTGTAATATTGTACAAATTAGATATATTATTTATGCTTCTGTAATAAAGTACATTTATTATTATTTCTAGTCGTGTAATGTAGTACTGCAGCGATGTTATGACACAGCAGTTGGTAAAGGCTGAGTTGTTTAAATCCCAGATAGAAACTTGAACAAATGTCATAACCTATATTTTCAATTGGTATGTTTTGAGATGCAGCTCTGAATTCAGAAATAAAACCACAGTCTCAAAAGGTTTTTTTTAATCTAAACTAACATAAATGTTTATTAATTTAACAAGAAATTAAATACATAGAGATAAAAACAAAAAACTGCGGATGCTGGAAATTCAAAACAGAAACAGAAATACCTGGAAAAACTCAGCAGGTCTGGCAGCATCGGCAGAGAAGAGTACAGTTGACGTTTTGAGTCCTCATGACCCTTCAACAGAACTGTACGGAAACTTACAGAATACTGAAAGGCCTGGATAGAGTGGACGTGGGGAAGATGTTTCCATTAGTAGGAGAGACTAGGACCCGAGGGCACAGCCTCAGAGTAAAGGGAAGACCTTTTAGAACAGAGATGAGGAGAAACTTCTTTAGCCAGAGAGTGGTGAATCTGGAATTCATTGCCACAGAAGGCTGTGGAGGCCAGGTCATTGAGTGTATTTAAGACCGAGATAGATAGGTTCTTGGGTGGTAAGGGGATCAAAGGTTATGGGGTGAAGGCGGGAGAATGGGGTTGAGAAACTTAACAGCCATGATTGAATGGCGGAGCAGACTCGATGGGCCGAATGGCCTAATTTCTACTCCTAAGTCTTATGGTATTATGGGATCAGTGCTGTCACCTCAACCATTTACAACCTATACTAATGACGTGGTTGAATGGGCCGAGTGTATTGCAGCCACATTTGCTGACAATACAAAGATGGGTAGGAAATCAAATTGTGAGGAAACAAAGAGCTAGATTAAGTGAATGGGAAAACACTTGCAGATGGTGCATTATTTGGGAAAATGTGAGGGTTTTCACTTTGACAAGAAAAATAGAAAATCAGAAATTATTTAAGTAGAGAGAGACTGCAGAATGCTGTAGTACAGAGGGACCTTGGGGTCCTGGCACATAAATCTCAAAAAGTTAGCATGCAGGTACAGCAAGAAATTAGGAAGGTAACTGGAATGTTGGCATTTATTGCAAGAGGGTTGGAGTATAAAAGTAGGGAAGTTTTGCTACAGCTGTACTGGGCATTGGTGAAACCACACCTAGAGTACTGTGTACAGTTTTGGTCTCCTTACTTAAGGAGGGATATACCCAGCGTGTCCACTCTGAACCAGGTTTGCTGCTCCCTCTGTGTCCAGCACTGTCTGCATCCCAGGCATAAGGAAATGAAATTTCAAAAGAAGGAAGGAATCTGTCAGCATTTGAAAGACATTCACAGAGAATTGAAGGGCTCCTTGGATGGCAAGCTGTAACTAGTAGGGTGCCACAGGGTTCAGTCCTTGGGCCCCAACTATTTACAATCTATATTAATGATTTGGATTCAGGGATAGAAGGTACAATAGCTAACTTTGCAGATGACACCAAAAATAGGTGGGAAAGTAAGTTGCAATGAAGAAATAAAAAATTTACAAATGGATATGGACAGGTTAGGTGAATGGGCCAAAATTTGGCAGATGGAGTTGAATGTGGATAAGTGTGAGGTTATCCACTTTGGTCAGAAGAATAAAAAGTCGACTTATTATTTAAGTGGAGAGAAACTTCAGAATGCTTCAGTGCAGAGGGATCTGGGTGTCCTCGTGCATGAATCGTTGAAAGCTAGTATGCAGGTACAGCAGGTAATAAGGAAGACAAATGGAATTTTGGCATTTATTGCTAAAGGAATAGAGTATAAAAATAGGGAAGTATTGTTGCAACTGTACAAGGCATTGGTGAGACCGCACCTGGAGTATTGTGCACAGTTTTGGTCCCCTTACTTGCGGAAGGATGTTGTTGCATTGGAGGCAGGTCAGAGGAGGTTCACTAGATTGATTCCAGAGATGCGGGGCTTGTCTTATGAGGAGAGATTGAGCAGTTTAGGCCTATACTCGCTAGAGTGTAGAAGGATGAGAGGAGATCTAATTGGGGTATATAAGATGCTAAAGGGGATAGACAAAGTAGACATGAGCAGATGTTTCCCCTTGTGGGGCATTGTAGAACAAGAGGCCATAGTTTTAGGCTAAAGGGTGGTAGATTTAAATCAGAGATGAGGAGGAATTACTTTTCTCAAAGGGTCGTGAATCTGTGGAATTTACTACCTCAGAGTGCAGGGGATGCCGGGACACTGAATAAATTTAAGGAGGAGATAGACAGATTTTTAATTAGTAAAGAGTTGAAAGGTTATGGGGGGAGGGCGGGAAATTGGAGTTCAGGCCGAAATGAGATCAATTAAGATCGTATTGAATGGTGGGGCAGGCTCGAGAGGCTGAATTGCCTATTCCTGCTAAGAGTTGAGATCTTTCTTTATTCTTGGAGAGTTGGACATCAGACTGCCTCTTTTCAATATGGAGCTGCATTGTAGGGCTGGGACCACCTTTGAAGGAGCTGCCAATGAGTCCCACTCCCCTGCCCTTTCCCCACAGCCTTCATTAGAATCATAGAATGGTTACAGCATAGAAGGAGGTCATTCGGCCCATCATGTCCTTGCCCATGCCAGCTTTCCGAAAGAGCTACTCAGCCAGTCCCACTCCCCGGCCCTGCACATTTTTTCTGTTCAGATAATTATCCAATTCTGTTTGAAAGGCATGATTGAACCTTCCTCCACCACACTCTCAGTCAGTGCACTCCAGATTCTAACCACTCACTGCATAAACAGGGTTTTCCTCATGTCACCATTGCTTCTTTTTCAATTCATCTTTAACCCATGTCCTCTGGTCCTCAGCCCTTCTGCCACTAGGAATCGTTTCTCCCTGTCTACTCTGTCCAGATCCCTCATGATTTTGAGCATTTCTATCAAATCTCCTCTGAATCTTCTTTTCTTTAAACAGATCAGCCCCATCTTTTCCAATCTATCCTCATAACTGCAGTTTCTCATCCCTGGATCCATTCTCAATAATCTGTTCTGCATCCTCTTCAATACCTTCACATCCTTCCTAAAGTGTGGTATCCAGAATTGGACACAATACTCCAGTTGAGGTTGAACCAGTGTTTTGTTCTGATTTCTCATAACTTCCTTGTTATCTCAGAGAGTTGAACACCAGCCTTTCTCCTGTCGACATAGAGCTGCCTTATAGGGTTGTGATCACCTTTGAAAGAGCTGACAATTAGCCCACACTCCCCTGCCCTTTCCCCAGAGCCCTGCAGACTTTACCTTTTAACTGGAGATCTAACTCACTTTGGAAAGTTGTTATTGAATCTGCTCCTATCCCCTTTCAGGCAGAACGTCTCAGGTCATAACTTATTGAATAAAAAATGGTTCCTGATTTTTGCCAATTATTTGATGTGATGTGTTTAATTGTTGGTTTCCTGTTAAAGACATTTCCTGAGTGGATTTAAGGGAACACGCTCGTGATATCTCAGAGAGACCAAACACACGACGCGCTGTATATTTGAAACAAAGCTGATTTATTTGATGTATTAAAATAGTAAACACCAGCCACATTACAGAAGATTGGTGAAAAAAGAGACATGACTAAGCTTTTTGTCTTGCACTCATCAGGACAATTCACAATGTTCAGCACCACTCGTGACTCCTCAGATACTGAAACAGTCCATGTCCAAATGCAGCAAGACCTGGACAATATCCAGGTTTTGGCTGACAAATGGCAAGTAACATTCACGCCACACAAGTGTCAGGCAATGACCATCTCCAAAAATAGAGAATCCAACCATCGCCCACCGCTGTATCCCCCACTATCAACATCCTGGGGGTTACCATCTGCTAATTAGTTTAAATCTAAGCCCTCTAGTCATTGATATCTCTGTTAACAGAAATAAGTCCTTCCTATCCACTCTATCTGTGCCCCTCATAATTTTATACACCTCAGTTAAATCTCCCCTCAGCCTCCTCTGTTCCAAAGAAAACAACCCCAACCTTATCGTTAAAATTCGCCATTCCTGTCAATATCCTCATAAATCTCCTCCGTACCCTCTCTGGTGTGAACACATCCTTCCTGTAATGCACTGACCAGAACTGTACTCAGTAGTCCAGCTGTGGTCCAACTAGTTGTTTATTCAGCTCTAGTATAACCTCCCTGATCATATAATAAAAACAGAAAACGCTGGAAATACTCAGCAGCTCTGGCAGCATCTATGGAGAGAGAGGAGTTTCAGGTCTGTGATCTTTCATCAACCGAAAATGCTAGAAATATTCCCTGTTCTTGTATTCTATGTCTCAGTTAATAACAGAAAGTATCCTGTCTGCCTTTTTAAACACCTTATCTACCTCGCCTGTCCCCTTCAGGGATCTGTGGACATGCACTCCAATGTCCCTCTGTTCACCTACACTTCTCACCATCATACCAGTAATATTCTTTCCCTTTGCCATGTTTGCCCTCCCCAAATGTATTTATTACCTCACACTTCTCGAGGATGATCTCCATTTGCTACTTTTCTGCCCACCTGATCATTCTATTGACACCTTCCGACAGTCTACAGCTTTCTTTCTCACTGTTAATGACAAGGTTGAAAATGTCTTAATCATGTCCCCATGTTAAAGTCTAAAGCAGTGATATATACCACAGAAGCATGGAATCCTGTGCTGAGCCATCCAGAACTCCACTGGAAACAGCCTTGTGGTCCCAAAACCACCTCTTGACCATTCCCCTTTGCCTCCCGCTGCTCCAGCTGATGACACTTCCTGCACTTGTGATTGTCCAGCACAGAGATGCATCCTGATTTTCCCACATGGAACTGGATGCGCACTCTACAGGAATTAGATGCCCTGCCATGCCTTTATTTATCTGATTATTAACTCATTTAAACAAAATAAGCTAATCATTAAAATAAATAAAGATTCATCAGCTACCCACCAATCAGCTTCTTCCATTGTGCTAAAGTCACCTTATTTTTTTAGAGGGAATTAACAAAAATGTTTTTCTTAACTCTTATCATCTAAACACCTCAGAGTTTAATTTACTGAAAAAATCAGACTTCTTCACTGTTTCAACCCATTGTTAGTTAGCTTTATCATTATCCCCTAGATTTGATTAATTGAATACTGACTGCAATTCTATGATAAATTATCAATTTGTCTTTAGTTTTAGGCTAATTGATTACTTTATAGTTGATTAATGCAGTGACCAAGGCCATACTCAGTACTCTAGCTGTGCTCTAACAAGTGTTTTACACAATTCTAACATAATCTCCCTGCTCTTATATTCTAGGCCTCAGGCAAGAAAGTGTCCCAAATGCCTTCCTGACCACCTGATCTACCTGTCCAGCCACATTCAGGGATCTGTGGATGTGCACTCCGAGGTCTCTCTGTTCCTCTGTAGTTCTCAGCGTCATCCCTTTTATTTTCATTCCCTTCTCTTGTTTGCCCTCCCCAATTTCATTATCACACACTGCTCCAGATTGATTTACATTTACCAATTTTCTGCTCTGCTCATCTGACCAGTCCATTGATGTTTTCCTGCAGTCCACAGCTTTCTTCCTCATTGTCAACCACACCAGCAATGTTGACATCATCTGCAATCTTCTTGCTCATTGCCCCTACATTTAAGTCTAAATCATTGATATAAACTACAAATTGTGGAACCCCACTGAAAACTGAAAACAGGCATCCAGACATGATTCAGTCCTGCATGTGAATAAATGTAGCAATTACATCAGAATCCAACCCCTGCTGTCGCATATGAACTTGCTGGTGTCTCAGCAGGTTGTTTGACTGAGTGAATCTCTTCCCACACACGGAGCAGGTGAACAGCCTCTCCCCAGTATGAACTCGCTGGTGTGTCAGCAGATTCTGTTTACTTTTAAATCTCTTCTCACAGTCAGAACGTTTAAAAGGTCTCTGATCAGTGTGAACAAGTTGATGTGTAGTGAGATGAGATGACTGAGTGAATCTTTTGCCACACTCAAGGCAAGTATATGGTCTCTCCCCAGTATGAACTCGCTGGTGTATCAGAAGGTCAGATGAATCAATGTATTCCTGTTCACATTCACTGCAGGTGAATGGCCTCTCCCCAGTGTGAACTCGATGGTGTCTCAGCAGGTGGGCTAACCGAGTGAATCCCTTCCCACAGATAGAGCAGATGAATGGCCTCTCCCCAGTGTGAGTGTGTTGGTGTTTCAGAAGATCCTTTCTGCTTTTAAATTTTTTCTCACAGTCAGGACAATTAAAAGGTCTCTGCTCGGTGTGAACAAATTGGTGTGTCAGAAGGTGGGATGAAGAAATGAATCTCTTCCCACACACGGAGCAGGTGAATGGCCTCTCGCCAGTGTGAATGTGTTCATGGTTCAGTAAATCCTTTTTACTTTTAAAGCTCTTCTCACAGTCAGAACATTTAAAAGGTCTATTATCAGTGTGAACAAGTTGGTGTGTCAGGACATGGGATGACTGAGTGAATCCTTTCCTACACACATTGCAGGTGAATGGCCTCTCCCCAGTGTGAGTGTGTTGGTGTGTCAGTAGATCCTTTCTGCTTATAAATCTCTTCTCACAGTCAGAACATTTAAACGGTCTCTCATCAGAGTGAGCACGATGGTGAGTCCGGAGGTTTGACAAAGCATTAAATCCCTTTCCACATTCAAGGCAGGTGAATGGCCTCTTGCCAGTATGAACATGCTGGTGTGTGTAGAGACTGGATGACTGAGTGAATCCCTTCCCACACACGGAGCAAGTGAACGGTCTCTCCCCAGTGTGACTGCGTCGATGAGTTTCCACCTCAGATGGGGAATTGAAACCCTTCCCACAGTCCCCACATTTCCATGGTTTCCCCATAGTGCGGGTGTCCTTGTGTCTCCCCAGGTTGGACGACCAGTTGAAGCCCAGCCCCACACCCACACACAACACGTGTACAGTCCCTTCCCGCTGTGAACAGTGTGATGTTTTTTCAGGCTGTGTAACTGGTTAAAGCTCTTTCCACAGTCAGTTCACTGGAAAACTCTCACTCGGGGTGTGTGTGTCTGTCTTCGTGCTTTTCCAGTCACACTGATGTTTGAAACATTTTCCCACAGATAGAACAGCCAAACATTTCTCCTTGCACATTCAAAGGCCAATGATATTCGGATCCTGATGAATCAAGTGACTCTGTCAGATCTTGATGTGATGTTTGGTTTGAATTTCCCATCTGCAAATCCAACCCTCCGAATACCCTGTAAATGAAGTTTAAATTGAAATACTCAAAATATGCAACAGACAAACAGGCCATTCTGTCCAACTGTTCTGCTAGTTTTATGCTTCTCCCCCCATTTCATGCAAATCATCTCAGCCTTTCAGCTTATCTTTCTAATCCCTTTTCTTCCATGTACTCATCTAGTCTCCTGTTGAAACTATCACAATTTTTCTCCCTCAATGGTTTCCTGTGAGTTCCATATTCTCACCACTCTCTGAGTGAAGACATTTCAAGTGGAAACATTGTCTCCATATCTACCCCGTCCAACCCATTGATCATTGTAAAGCCCTCTATCAGCTCCTCCCTCTCCCTTTTTCTAAAGAAAAAATGCCCCAACCCAAACCTTCCCAACACCTGTAATTTTTTTTTTGGTTTACAAAATTCATCAGTTGGCCCAGGATAGAAATTGAGAAGAGACACACATTTCTCTCGGTTTGAGTTTGCTGTGTGTAAATCCTCCTCTTCTAACCCCCTGTGAAAGGAGTTTCCAAAACCCATCCCTGTCAGTCCAGGATAGAAATTCACAACATTCTCCCCTCCTGCTCTGGGTTTGTCACCGGGACATTTCCTCTCGGCTCCGCTCTGTGCAAACGGAGAACCGGTAGCTTCTCATTTGGGGTTTGCAGTTTACACAACATGTTTCCGGAGCCTCTCCGTCCACCCGCCGGATCCATCGCTCTTTCCGCCCCCGCCATCCCCCCCTCTACCCATTGTGGATCCGGGAGAGAAGCGTCTGTCCCTGGTCATCTGACACTGCGCATGCTCCCAACACTGGGCAGCACTGCGCCTGCGCACTGCTCCTCTGTGGTAATGGACAGGGGACATTCTCCACCGCGGGGGATGCTGGGTAAAAATGCTGCCATAGAGAACCCCAATTATGAACAGGTTTTTCTTTGCTTTCACACTGGGGTCGGATGGCCAATAAATAAGATTAAATTCGTGCTGGTTTTCCTCAATTAACCCACATTTATCGATGTGATTATTGATTTTATCCCGAATCATTGCTTCTAGAATTTTCCCCACCACGGAGGTTAAACTGACTGGCCTGTAGTTATTGGGCTTATCTTTACTTTTTTTCAACAAAGTTATAACGTTTGCAATCCTCCAGTCCTCTGGAACCACCTCTGAGTCTAAGTGAAATTGGAAAATTATGGCCAGTGCCTCTGAAATTTCCACTCTCACTTCCCTCATTATCCATGGATGCAACTCATCCAGTCCTGGTGCATTATTAACTTTAAATATTGACTGTCTATCTAGTCTCTTCTTCCTATCAATTTTAAATACTTCTAGTGTTTTACTTACCTCCTCTTTCACCGTGGCCATATAGCATCTTCTTCCTTGGTAAAGACAGATACAAAATATTCTTACAAAAGCTCTCTGTGCCCAACCTGCCTTTTTTAGGAAATAAATTGATCATTACTTCTCTCTGCCAACCTAACTTTCTCTCTTTCTATATATCTGTCTTTCTCATTCTGCATCATTCTCCATTCTCCATCAATCCCACTCTTTACAGTCTTTGGAAAATATATTGTCCTTCAATAGAAACAGGAGGGTGTCATTCAACCCCTTGACGCTACTCTGAATTCACTAAGAGAATTGCTGATCTGCTTAGCAGCATCGTTCCCTTACTTCCATCATCCTCGCTCAACAAAAGCAGGAACAACCCTGGCAAAAAAACTCCCAGGAGGAGGTTGGGTGTGGGAGGCTCAATTCCACTTGAGCATTCGTTGACTGAACCTAAGTCCAACACCATAATCACTCGACCAACCTGCTGCATTGGAACCTTTTGCTGACCACTCATTCGGCCTTTCAGTGAACGAGACAGAACACATTCCAATGGTCATGATGAGTTTCTTTTTCTCAAATGTTCCTTCATTCTATTTTCATCAGTCTCCAATTTGAAATGACTGAAAAGTTCCTCTCAGTATTATAACTGAGAATGTGTCTATCTGCTCAGCATTAACTGAACACGGTAAGAGAGATGCTTTGGGATTATTTGAACTTGGTTTCAGCCCATGCACCCAGTGGTTCACTGAGGGCTCAGTGATACACGTGCTACTGACATATCACTTGTCTGTGATTACGGATATCCGGTAACATGATGGTTGTGAACTTAATGTTGTTTATCATGTTTTGCTTCAAGATTCAAACATCCACCTTCAAGTTTGACATGTGGGGAATCTTCTCTGTTGCAGAGAGCTCGCTGACTTTCCAGAGACTCATCAGAGGTTTCAATGATGATGATGATGGCGATCATTACTATTATTTCATGTCAATATAACCAAGACAAAGTGGATAGTGGAGGGGATCCTCTTATGACAGATGATGAGGAAAGTAATGCCACACCATCTTGCACCTTAAAATCGTAGACCTCATGTGTGCCGGCATCGTCAGAATGTCATTAAACTTTCACAATGTCACAATAGAATGTCATTCCCACTCGGTCTGTAACAGTGGAACCATCCCTCCTGTGAGCAGGCTCGGGGTCAGAGAGTCATAGAATTATACAGCACAGAAAAAGGCCCTTCGGCCCATTGCGTCCATGCTGGCCATCAAGCACCTATCTATTCTAATCCTATTTCCAGCACTTGGCCCGCAGCCCTGTATGTAATGGCGTTTTAAGTACTCACCAAAATACTTCTTAAATGTTGTCAGGGTTCCTGCCTCTACCACCCCCTCAGGCAGTGTGTTGCAGATTCCAACCATCCCCTGTGTGAAAATATTTTTCCTCAAATCCCCTCTAAAGATCCTGCCCCTTACCTTAAATCTCCGCCCCCTGGTTATTGACACCTCCGCTGAGGGGAAAAGTTTCTTCTTATCTACCCTATCTATGCCCCTCATAATTTTGTACACCTCTATCAGGTCCCCACTCAGCCTTCTCTGCTCTAAGGAAAACAGCCCTAGCCGATCCAGTCTCCCTTTATAGCTGAAACACTCTAGCCTAGGCAACATCCTGGTGAATCTCCTCTGCACCCTCTCCAGTGCAATCACATCCTTCCTATAGTGTGGCGCCCAGAATTGCACAGATTACTCCAGATGTGGCCCAACTAGTGTTTTATACAGCTCCAACATAACCCCCCTGCTCTTATATTCTATGCCTCGACTAAAAAAGGCAAGTATCCCTGAGGTATACCACTCATTACAGCCTTCCAATCACAAAAACAACTTTGGACCATCACCCTCTGCCTCCTGCCACTAAGCCAATTTTGGATCCAATTTGCCAAATTGCAGAGCTCGAAATCGGACTAAATTAA
Organism: Cetorhinus maximus; assembly: GCF_964194155.1. NCBI lineage: Eukaryota > Metazoa > Chordata > Chondrichthyes > Lamniformes > Cetorhinidae > Cetorhinus > Cetorhinus maximus. The sequence goes on from NW_027596623.1 coordinate 77,793, forward strand.
CCACATTAACTATGTGGGGGCTGCAGCTGACCGACGCTGCAGTGTACTGCTGCTCCCTGAGGCTCACAGTGACAGAAAACAGTGAAACTCTCATACAGAACTTCCCCCACTCTGGATGCCTGGGCCCCAGCTGCTGAAGCGTGATATAGGGGCGGTCAGATGCTGACACGGTGCTGAGTCACGCCCTTGTGAGCTGACACACATGGAGACGGAGCCAGGAAGCAGCCCCTTGTGTGAAGGACTCACAACAGACTGATTATTTGACACTGGGAAGTGTTCTTGAGTGTCAGCAATCTCTGTCTCGGTGTGTATCTGAACATTGAACCCTGGTTTTAAAGGGAGAAGTGTTTGATCAGAGGCTGGAAGGAAGGTTTAACCTGTACATTGATTGTCTGATGGGTCATTCTGTCCGATTGGATTCTACAGTTTGTTTTCTCAGCTGCTCCTGGAGACAGTTGGGTGACAGTTTAAGCCGAGTTTCTATCTGACACCCAACAGACAGGAGCTCCCAGCCACAGTCCAAAGGCAGTTTGTGTACAGGGGTGAGACAGTTTTCCATCACTGTGAGTCTCAGTGAGAGTGCAGTGTGAATACGCTGGTGTCTCAGCAGGTCATTGCTTTTTGTAAAGGTATTCTCACATTCAGAATATTGGAACAGAGTGAACACATTGGTGTTCAGTATATTGGGAGGATTCAGAGAGAAGCCGGAAGCGGCGGATAGTGAGAGTGGAGAATGTTCATTGTTTAACTGGCGCCGCATTCGGGATTTGTAAACCCCGCCCCCCCCGCCCGGGGTTTATTAACCCGCTCCCGACAGTGACCTCCCACCTGTCAGCTCACAATGCCCGGCTGATTGACAGCAGCGACAGGCCAATAGCAGGAGGGGGCGTGTCCGCGGCTGCGTTTGGTTCTCGAGCCAATCGGAGTGATGGAGGGGCGGGGCTAGGCTGCGACTGAAGCATGCGCAGAACTGGAATCGGAGCTGGAAGAAGGCGGTCGGGTTAAGATCACAAAGGGTGAGAAATGAAGCCGACGGCTGGAGATTGTGAACGGGGGGAGCCTGGAAACCGCGCGCGAGCTCAGAGGGCGGGTGGAGATTATGAACCGGGGGGAGCCTGGAAACCGCGCGCGAGCTCAGAGGGCGGGTGGGGATTATGAACCGGGGAGAGCCTGGAAACCGCGCGCGAGCTCGGGGCTCGGGGAGACGATGGCCTAGTGGTAATGTCACTGGGCTAGAAACTCAGAGACCCTGTTCTGAGGATATGGATTCAATTCAGCGAATAAATCTGGAATATAAACCTCGTCTCGGAAATTGTGACCATAAAACTATCATGGGTTGTTTTAAAACCTCATCTGGTTCACCAGCGCCCCTTCAGGGAAGGAAATCTGCCAACCTACATGTGACTCCAGACCCACAGTGAAGTGGTTCACTCTGAAACCGTCCAGCAAGCCACTCAGTTCCAGGGCTATTAGGAATGGGCAATGCCCACAACCCATCATAGAATTAAAAAAAACATGGTGGCTGTGGGACTGGAAACCCTGGTAAGAGGCCTGGTTTATGCAGGCAACTGCCTGTCACCATCTTGGGAGGGGAAGGTGGGGGGTGGGGGTGTAAATGGGTGGCCATATTGGTGAGGGAATTGTCATTTGTGGGAGAGAATTCCAAACTTTTGTTTTTGTGTCAACAATTGTTACCCCATTTCAATCTGAAAGACCTGGCTACAATTTTTAGACTATGCCCCTAGTCCACAACTCCCCAGTTAACAGAAATAATTTCTCTCTATCTTGGATAAATTCCTGGAAACACAATCCGAGTTTCAGTCATCTCTCCTAATAAATTAATTTCAGGTATCACTGTGACTGGAAAAGCATCTGGATACACAAAGCCCTGGTCAGACGACATCTGGAGAACGGTGTTCAGTTCTGGGCAGGAAGGATACATTTTCCTTGGAGGGAGTGCAGCACAGACTTACCTGAACGATACCTGGACTCCAAGTGTTAAATTGTGAGGCGAGATGACACAAAGTTGGGTTGTATTCACTGGAATTTAGAAGATTAAGGGGTGATTTGATCAAAGTTGTCAAAATATTAATTGGAACTGAGTGGATAGATAGAGAGAAACAATTTCCACCAGTTGGGGAATCTGGGACTGTTCAATGTCATTAATACCTTTGGTTAACAAAGATTGTTCAATGTCAGATTTAACATTAACATTGATCTTGCATCAACCAGGGATGAGAACTGAACATCCAGGGGTATTCAGTGTTTAGGAAGGTCAGACAAAAAGGAAAAGGTGGTGGAATTGCATTGCTGGTTAAAGAGGATATCAACGCAATAGTGGGCATAATGTAAACATGAGAGCTGAACCTTTCAGAAGTGAAGTTAGCAAACACCTCTGCACACAAAGGTAGGTAGAAGTGAGGAACTCTGTTCCACAAACAGCAGTTGATGCAAGATCAATGTTAATGTTAAATCTGACATTGAACAATCTTTGTTAACCAAAGGTATTAATGGATGTGGAGCAAAGGCAAGTGTATAGAGTTAGATCACAGATCAGCCACGTTTTCATTTCATGGTGGAACAGGCACGAGGGACTAAATAGCCATCCCCTAGAATCATAGAAACTTACGGCACAGAAAGGCCATTCAACCCTTTGTGCTTCTGCTGTCTCTTTGAAAGAGCAGTCATGTTTAGACCCACACACATGCATTCTGTTTGTAATCAGTAAGTTCCTCATTCTCAAGTCCCTGTCAACTTCCTTTTAAAATTTCCTGTAGAATCAGGTTCCAGCACCTTTTCAGGTCAAGAGTTCCTGATCCTGACAACTCCCTGTTGGTGCAGAAACTGCTGAACTCGATGTTGAGTTCTGGAAGGTTGTAAAGTGTTGAATCGAAAGATGAGCTGCTTTTCCTCAAGCTCCCATTGAGCTTCATTGGAACAGATCAGGGGGGGCCAAGGACAGAGAGGTCAGAGTGGGAGTGGAGCAGAGAATTAAAATGACAAGTGACCAGAAGCTCATGGTCAAGCTCACAGACTGAACAGAGGTTGTTCCACAAAGTGATCACCCAATCTGTGTTTGATCTTCCCAACGTAGAGCAGACCATATGGTGAGCACTGAATAAAGAAACTAAATGGAAAAAATTACAAGTAAATTACTGTTTGTTGTAGGCTGAAGAAAGATGCTTCATTTGAAGAGTAAGGGTTACAAAGTAAAACAAGGCAATTTCCAGAATATTAAATCACCAGTCCGGTTACAGAGATTATTAACATCAGCAGAAACAAACCCACACTATCAGAATGAACTTGGTTCAGTCCTGGATGTGATGAACAGCAGAATCCAACCCCCGGAGTCATTGCTGAACTCGCTGGTGTGTCAGCTGGATGGATGATGGATTAAACCCCTTCTCACATGTGGAGCAGGTGTCTGGCCTCTCCCCAGTGTGAACTCTATGCTGTGTGTCTTAAAGCCGATGGTTTTCTCCATGCACCAGCTGCTCTTGTATTTCCAGGTGGTGGGGGCCATGGGTTTGGAATTTCCAAATTCTGGTTGAATTGCAGATCTATGAAATCCGTCTCCTTTTCCCCTCCTCCACCTCTCACTCTCTCTTCTCCCGTAGAGGCCAGAATCTTGTGTAGGTCCAGACTGGGAGGCAGGTTCCCTTCCCTTAAGGACATTAGTGAACCAGTTGGGTTTTTATGACAATCTGGTAGCTTCCATGGTCACATTTTCCACGTGCTGGTCCCACAAATTACCAGATTCATTCACCTCAATGTCACAGCCTGTCCTTGTGTTTTTGTCGGTTCTGTTTCACAGTTCCTTGTTTATGTTTTAAATTCATTTTGTAGAGTATTAGAAGGATTTTCAGTTTGGAAAGTCAAACCACTATCACATCAAAATCAGCCAGAGTCACTTGATTCATCAGGACCTGAATATTATCATCCTTTGAACATGGAAGCAAAAAGTACCGTTCACACCAGGGATAAACCGTGGAAATGTGGGGACTGTGGGAAGGGATTCAGATCCCCGTCTGATCTGGAAACTCATCGACGCAGTCACACCGGGGAGAGGCCATTTAGCTGCTCCATGTGTGGGAAGGGATTCATTCAGTTAGTCTGCCTTCAGAGACACCAGCGACTTCACACTGGGGAGAGGCCGTTCACCTGCTCCGTGTGTGGAAAAGGATTCACTCTCTCATCCCACCTGCTGAAACACCAGCAAGTCCACGCTGAAAAGAGAGAGTTTAAATGCCCTGACTGTGAAAAGAGCTTTAAAAACCCACATGGACTGAGGGAGCACCAGCGCATTCACACCGGGTATGCACCGTTCAGCTGCTCACAGTGTGGGAAGAGGTTCAGGACATCGCCCCACCTTCTGACACATCAACGGGTTCACACTGACGAGAGACCTTTTAAATGTCCAGACTGTGGAAAGTGCTTCAAAGGTTCTGGGGATCTGCAATATCATCAACGCATTCACACTGATGAGAGACCGTTCAGGTGCTCTCACTGTGCAACTGGGTTCAGACGATCATCTGAACTTACTGTACATGAACGAGTTCACACTGGGGAAAGGCCGTTCACCTGCTCCAAATGTGGGAAGGGATTCACCCAGTCATCCAACCTGCTGACACACCAGCTAGTTCACACTGGGGAGAGGCCCTTCACCTGCTCTGAATGTGGAAAGGGATTCACACGACCATCCCACTTGCTCACACACCAGCGAGTTCACACCGGTGAGAGGCCATTCACCTGTTCCGTGTGTGGGAAGGGATTTAATCGATCATCCAACCTGCTGAGACACCAGCGAGTTCACACTGGGGAGAGGCCCTTCACCTGTCCCGTGTGTGGGAAGGGATTTACTCATTCATCCAACCTGCTGACTCACCAGCGAGTTCACACTGGGGAGAGGCCCTTCACCTGCTCCGTGTGTGGGAAGAGATTTAATCGATCTTCTAACCTGCTGACACACCAGCGAATTCACACGTGACCGCACTGTTCAAATTCTGCTGCTGTTAATCAGATTCAGGAGTGAACCTTGTTAATTATGATATTGGGTAAGTGTTGTTGCTAATCACATTATCCGGGCTGGAGTTGACAGAATTGTAAAGTGCCTTTCACAATCTCAGGACATCTCTGTGCGCAGCAAACCTCCACAACAGCAATGTGATCATGACCAGGGATGACCTGTTTTTAGTCAGATTGGTTGAGGGTGAAATATTGCCCTCACCATGGAGTGCGCCCCTGCTCTCCTTAAAAATAGCAGCCATGGGATCTTTCACATCCGCCTGAGAGAGCAGACAGGACCCTCAGTTTAACATCCTCACATCTCCTTATGTGGCTCAGGGTCATCACTCCTGTGAAGCCCTTTGGGATGTTTCTCACTGCGTGAAAGTAGCTTTATAAATGTGAGATGAATGCGACATCACAGACATAGATGTGTTGGGTAAAACTGAACCAGGCGCTGCCTGCAGCTGAGAGCCGAACACACGGGAACCGTCAACAACAATTGGAATGCTGCAGTTTTTATAATACCGTATAAAGAATAAAAGGAACAGCAAAGAATGACTAAAAGATTAATAAAGAGGGAGAAATTAGACTACAAGAGAAAGCTAGCTAGAAATATAAAAACAGGTGGAGTTTCGACAAGTATTTAAAAAGGAAAAGAATCAGTAAAGTGAGCATTGGTCCTCTAGAGAGTGAGTCTGGGGAATTAATAATGGAAAATAAGGAAATGGCGGACAAACACAACAGATTTTAGCACCTGTCTTCACTGCAAAGAATACAAATAACCTGCCAGAAATGATTGTGAATCAGGAGGTGAAAGAGAGAGAGGAACTTAAAACAATTACAGGGAACTTATAACAGGCACCAGGGAAAGGGGACCGAGAATATTATTAGAACTAAAAACTGACAAGTCCCTTGGTCCTGATGGACTTCATCCTAAGGTCTAAAAAGAAGTGGCTGCTGAAATAGTAGATGCATTGGTTTTAATTTTCCAAAATTCCCTAGATTCTGGAAAGATCTCATCAGATTGGAAAATAGTGAATGTGACTCCTCTATTCAAGGAGGGAGACAGAAAGCAGGAAACTACAGGCTAGTTAGTTTAACATCTGTCATTGGCAAAATCCTAGAATCTATTATTCAGGAGGTTCTAATGGGCACTTAAAAAGTCTCAATGTAATCAGGCAGCGTCAACATGGTTTTGTGAAACAGAAATCATGCCTGACTGATTTATAAGTGTTCTTTGGGGAAGTAACAAGCAACAAGGTAAGGGGAACCTGTGGATGTGCTGTACTTCGATTTCCAGAAGGCATTTGACAAAGTGCCACATCAAAGGTTACTGCACAAAATTAGAGCTCATGGTGTAAAGGGCATTACAATTAATTTATGGGGTACAACTCATTTGACCTGATGTCCCCAATTGTGTATTATCTAATAAATAATTTGGTTCACACTAGACTCAATCATCGGAGAAGACTGAATACTTCAGATGGTAAATTTAAAAGATTTATTAACAATTAAAAGGTAGAAAGGTAACAAGTTAAAAAATTAGAAAACTAAGTTTCAATTAACAGTAAAAGGAAAAATCTTAACAACTAAGCAGACTTCTCACACCTTCCTCGGGTGATCAAGCTGAAGGTGTGAAGTGATGCTAACCCTCTGCTCGGCCGTCGACAGTCGATCTTTCAGAATCCCGTCTCAAACACTCAGTGCGTGGATAACATGCCAGCAAAATGGCTTCTCCACACCTTCATTTGATCCCCGTAACTCATATTTTCTTATCTCAAATTAGCCTAACTGTCAAACAATAATTAACTGTCTGCTTATTTATAATTTGTTTCTCACATATGTGAGCATCTTTCCACACAGTAATAAAATGGGGCTACTCCCTATATTTCAGTATCTGATTTTTAATAATTCTTGAATAATGCCTTATTCTTTATCCATCTTTATGTTACTCCCCAAGGACATAAAGACTTCGACTTAGCACAACTCATCTTTTTAGATTGGTCTGTGAAAGATCATTTTACAATGCACTGTCTTATAATGTACATTTAGTACATTTAAAATTATGTGTAAGCATTACAGACTTTCTGTCCCAGGTTATATGTCCAGTCTTTACCAATACATCTATTGATTAATTGCTTATCCTTCAACTGTCTCACAGTTGAGTCTCACTACTTTGTTCAATCATTCCTGGCCGGTTTCCATTCATGCAGTAACTGGTTTATATTACTATCACAGAATCACAGTGCAGAAGAGGCCCTTCGGCCCATCATGTCTGCACCGACACATGAGAAACACCTGACCTACCTACCTAATCCCATTTACCAGCACTTGGCCCATAGCCTTGAATGTTATGACGTGCCAAGTGCTCATCCAGGTACTTTTTAAAGGATGTGAGGCAACCCGCCTCCACCACCCTCCCAGGCAGCGCATTCCAGACCGTCACCACCCTCTGGGTAAAAAGGTTTTTCCTCACATCCCCCCTAAACCTCCTGCCCCTCACCTTGAACTTATGCCCCCTTGTGATTGACCCTTCAACTAAGGGGAACAGCTGCTCCCTATCCACCCTGTCCGTGCCCCTCATAATCTTGTACACCTTGATCAGGTCGCCCCTCAGTCTTCTCTAATCCAATGAAAACAACCCAAGTCTATCCAACCTCTCTTCATAACGTGAATATCATCCCAGGCAACATCCTGGTGAATCTTCTCTGCACCCCCTCCAGTGCAATCACATCCTTCCTATAATGTGGCGACCAGAACTGCACACAGTACTCCAGTTGTGGCCTCACCAAGGTTCTATACCACTCCAACATGACTTCCCTACTTTTGTAAACTATGCCTCGATTGATAAAGGCAAATGTCCCTTATGCCTTTTTCACCACCCCACTAACATGCCCCTCCACCTTCAGAGATCTATGGACACACACGCCAAGGTCCCTTTGTTCCTCAGAACTTCCTAGTGCAGTGCCATTCATTGAATACTTCCTTGTCAAATTACTCCTTCCAAAGTGTATCACCTCACACTTTTCAGGGTTAAATTCCATCTGCCACTTATCGGCCCATTTGACCATCCCGTCTATATCTTCCTGTAGCCCAAGACACTCAACCTCACTGTTAACCACCCAGCCAATCTTTGTGTCATCCGCAAACTAACTAATCCTACCCCCCCGCATCATCATCTATGTCATTTATATAAATGACAAATAACAGGGGACCGAGCACAGATCCCCAGATCCCTGTGGTACGCCACTGGACACTGGCTTCCAGTCACTAAAGCATCCTGTCATCACCCTCTGCCTCCTACAACTAAGCCAATTTTGAATCCACCTCATCAAATCACCCTGTATCCCATGTACATTTGCCTTCTTTCTAAGTCTCCCATGTGGGACCTTGTCAAAGGCTTTGCTGAAATCCATATAAACTACATCAACTGCACTACCCTCATCGACACACCTGGTCACCTCCTCAAAAAATTCAATCAAATTTGTTAGGCATGACCTCCCTCTGACAAAGCCATGCTGACTATCCCTGATCAAACCTTGCCTCTCCAAGTGGAGATAGATACTCTCCTTCAGAAATTTCTCCAATAGTTTCCCTGACGTGAGACTCACTGGCCTGTAGTTCCCTGGCTTACCTCTACAACACTTCTTAAATAGTAGAACCACATTAGCTCTTCTCCAGTCCTCTGGCACCTCCCCCTTGGCCAGAGAGGAATTAAAAATTTGGGTCAGAGCCCCTGCGATCTCCTCCCTTGCCTACCTCAGCAGTCTGGGACACAAATCATCCGGACCTGAAGATTTGTTCACTTTTAAGCCTGCCAACACCTCCAATACCTTGTCACTCCCCATATCAATTTGCTTAAGAACCTTGCAGTCTCTCTCCCCGAGTTCAATAACCTTCATCCTCACTCTCTTGGGTGAAGACGGATATGAAGTATTCATTCAACACTCGAGCGATGTCCTCTGGCTCCACCCATAGATTGCCTCCTTTGTCCCTAACGGGGCCTACTCTTTCCCTGGTTATCCTCATCCCATTGATATACTTATAGAATATCTTGGGATTTTCCCTACTTTTACCAGCCAGAGGTTTCTCATATCCCCTCTTTGCTCTCCTAATTGCCTTCTTAAGCTCCACCCTGCACTGTCTGTACGCCACTAATGCCTCTGCTGATTTGCTTCCCTTGTACCTGCTAAAAGCCTCTCTTTTCCTTCTCATCATAACCTGAACATCTCTGGTCATCCATGTCTCCTGGATTAGTTCAAAATGGCTTCTTGACCTGTTAGCTTACTAACGTCTGTTAGTTCCATCTATGGCCCAATCACAGTTGTTACAATAGACAGTCAAGTCACAATAGTTACATTGACAGCCAACAAAACTGACAAAATTACTCCGGTTACAGTATCTCTCAGGAGGTGGAATCGGTTGATCTGCCGTTCTGCTTTGGGCTGCATTAGAGGGCTTAAGTTGGTGTTTGGTGAGTTGAGGGAGTTCAGTGAAGAGGGAAGGAGGTGATCCTTTCATTTTCTATCTTTTCTCTGCCTGCAGTAGCTGACTCTTACTTTGCTACAGTGGAAGCCTGTAAAGCAGCAGGAGTTCAGTGAGAAAGAGAGAGCCCAAAAAGGCAGAGAGAGGGAGAGCCAGGAGTTTACAGAGAAAATCAAAAGTGACATGACAGGAGTCCCATAAGTTGATTAGTTGGTAAGTATAGGCCTTTCCGGACTCACCACAGAGAAGAGAGACAATTGGTAAGTGACAGGTTGGTTATTATATTGTACCATACTGTAGTAAACAGTTTATATAAAGTTTAAGATATGGGAGTGCAGCTTGGCCATGTGGAATGTGCATCCTGCAAGATGTGGTAACTTGTGCAGGCACAAAGTGCCATCGATGACTATATCTGTAGGAAGTATCACCAGCTGGAGAAACTTGAGCTGCAGGTTGCGGAACTTGAGCAGCGGCTGGAGTCTGTGGTGCATCCACAAGGCTGAGGATTATGTGGATAGCACGTTAAGAAAGGTGGTCACACCACAGCTAAGAAGTACACAGGCAGAGAGGGAATGGGTGATCTCCATCGTACCTGAGAGAAACAGGCAGGAAGTGCAGAAATCCCCTGAGGTTATCTTGCTCTCTAACCGCTTTTCTATTTTGGATACTGCTGAGCAAGATGGTCCCTCAGAGGACTGTAACAAGAGCCAAGATTGTGGCTCAGCTGCACAAGAGAGAGCAGAAAGTGTGGAAAAGGTATAGTGGTAGGGGATTCCATAGTTAGGGGAGCAGACAGTTGTTTCTACAGCTATAGACCTGACTCCAGGATGGTATGTTGCCTCCCTGGTGCCGGTCAAGGATGTCACAGAGTGGCTGCAGGACATTCTTTTGGCAGAGGGTGAACAGCCAGAGGTCATGATGCACATTGGGACCAATGACATAGGTAGGAAAAGAAATGAGGTCCTGAAAGCAGATTTTAGGGAGTTAGGGAGGGAATTAAAGAGCAGGACCTCAAGAGTAGTAATCCCAGGATTACTCCCAGTGCCATGTGCTCGTAAACATAACAATAGAAATATTGAGCTGTTCAACATTTGGCTGGAGAAATGGAGTAGGAGGGAGGACTTTAGATTTCTGAGGCATTAGGATTGGTTCTGTGGCAGGTGGGATCTGTACAAGAAGGACGGGTTATACCTTAACAGGACTGGGACTAATGTCTTTTTTGGGAGGTTTGCTAGTGCTGTTGGGGAGGGTTTAAACTAGATTGGGAGAGGGGTAGGAACCTGAAGGAAAAATCAGATTGGAGAGCAGAAAAACTGCCAGTGGGAAGTAGTGAAGTATTAACTGATAAGGGGGATACATCAGAGAGTAGCACCGAGGTAAATAGAATACTTAGGGAGTTTGATAGAATCAGAGTAGGGAATAGTAAGTCATTGGATGGGGTCAGATTGGTCAAGACATTGCCCTGAGGAATGAGTCAGCAAATGGCTGTCACTTATTCTGTTCAATTGAAATAGACACAATCTTTGTACATGTTCTTTCTGTCTGCAAAGAACAGGGCCTTGTGTATTAATATATGTAGCTTCCAGTAGACGCAATGCACCACATTGCAAGCCTGACTGGCAATCTTAAATTGGTTGTGAGTGTAATTCTAAGTTCATTGAGAGTTACTTAGCAAATGTCCAATTGTAGAATCACATCTAATGTTGGCCACTGTGTTTTGAGTTTTGCAAGCACGGGCTGGTTGTCTACAGTCTGTACCTTGCCCGTTGTGAACAGCGGCTGGGACATGCAGTTTGATAAGATCTGCCAGTCTTTGGGATGTACAGCCTACATACCCAGCATCACACTGGCACTGAAATTTATATACCACATTACTCATTTGTGTGATAGGTAAAATGTCTTTTTGGCTTGATGGCAGCATTCTGTTAGTGGTGACTACCATTCATGTTGCTGCTACATAGTAGCAGCATGAAACTGCTAGCTTCATCTGTTGCATACATTTTTCAGATACCTTGCCCTTCCTGAGGTAGACTGGGCACTTTTCAGGGTCGAAAGTGACAGCAGAAAGTTCTCAGTACCATTTGAACTTAAATTCCAATTTTGTTCATTTGAGACTTTAACCATTCAGGCAATAGGAAACAAGTGATTCAGGAAACTTTAATAAGTTCTAAGTTCATACTTATCACAGCAGGGCAGTGACTTTACAGGCGTACTACGGTTCTTGCTTCCCGGTTCAGCTTTGGATGCAGGTCGACACTTGGTCTTCTTTCTCTCTCTGGAGCCTTCTGGTTTTCTGCTTTCAGCCAACAAGCAGTTTTCAGTTTCAAATTCAGCGCGGCTTGGTGAAAGCTGCTGCTTATTAACTCATTACAAGTCACAATCCACAGTATGATCAATGATATTGCATTCTGATTGGCCTAAACAAGGCGAGGCTATTTTCTAAGTGGCTCAAGGGGTGTGTGATCAATCTGTGATTGGTTCCCAAGGGTGATTGTCATCGATTGATGTCACCTACCAGTATCCCCAGACTGGTTCCTTAAAATTCCAGTTACTTATAGGATCATCCTCCTCATTAAAGTTTGTTTCTGTTATTTTAATAACTTCTTACCAAGATAAAATGAGGTTTTATGATATCTTCCTTGGCTATTTGTTCAATATGCTGTCATGCCTCATGAATGATACCTTGAGATGGTTGTCTCAAACTTTGCTGAATTGGTGCAGGTTCGTTATTAAATCAAAACCTTTATCAGTGACTTTCGAGGCCATTTGCTAGGTGTTTCTTTTTTGTGCTGTTGGTAATTGTTACTCTACTTTTAAAACAAAGGATAGAATAGAAAAGTTGCTTAAAACTATGTAGGCCTATTACAGAAGATTACAAAATAGGTAATACTTAAAAGTTATAAGAGTGCATATAAAATATAAGTGCATATCAATAATTAGTGTTTAAAATGTAAGGTCGTAAAGTCTCCTTCTACATTCAGTTATTACATAGTCTTGAGTGATAAAAGTATAAAAGGATTATACAGTTACAAAACACAATGTTATAAAAATTAACAACAAAGATTAATACAAAGAATACATTGAGCCAAATGTAATTGCTTTCTTCGAAAACACTATGAATTAAAACTAGCTTAATGTAGAACACAGCTGTTGTTATTCTTTCCCTCCTCTCTACAATAAATCTTTCCTAACTTTCCTTTGCTGATAACACCAGGTTTCGATAAGGTATTACGATGTGGGGGGATGTAAGCTTGCCCGTTCAACCTTGAAAGTGGCAAGTTCTCACAATGTGGCTCTGTGAAATGGAAATGCATACAACAGGGGCCTCTTCAGCAGTTGTTCTGTAATTAACTCATTAGTATGTTACCTCCATTGTGTCTAAAGTCCTGTAGTGCCTTTATCTGTCAAGTGAAGCTAAGCAGAGTCACATGATATTAAATGCTGACGTCCTCTATTGGTTACAGTTTAAAAGGATAATATACCATAAAGTTAATTGATCAATATAATTTGATCATGTGATCTAAACTAAGACTAATCAATAAACATCAATTTCCCTATATGGCCTTAGGCCCGTTCATGAGTTTGCATGATATACAGCACAAAACGATTTGATCAGGGTGGCCATTATTCCTCAGGATGCCTTTGATGCGCCCTATTTACAAGGTTGTCGATAGGGCCAGTCTTATAGTGTGTGCAGCTGTAAGAATCCCAATGCGTATATTGACCAATGAAGGCTCCATCCTGTACTCAAATTCACCTTTGAAATGGAGCAGTCAAATGAACTCCCTTTCCTTGACGTACGAGTTGAGAAATCTGCCAGGGGGTTATCTACCACGGTCTACCACAGGCCTACCTTCAATGTGCTAAGAATTATGCTGACAGCCAATTTAAGATTGTCAGTTGGGCTTGAAATGTGGCACTTTTGTATGTACAGGAAGCTACATATATTAATACATAGGTCCCTGTTCTTTGCAGGCAGAAAGAACAAGTACATACATTGTGTCTGTTTCAGCTAAACAAAATAAGTGACAGCCAATCGCTGACTCATTCCTCAGGGCAATGTCTTGACCAATCAGGGTCAAGCTGCCTGGTTTAAATTTCAAACAATGCTTGGAAGCTAACTGTCAGTCACCATCAGTGGTGCATTCCCCATGGCAATGCCACTTCACATACAGTATAAATTGTTGTTACACCCTTATATTGATATTCTTGCAAGTGTCCTGATGAGTGCAAGATGAAAAGCTTAGACGTGTCTCCTTTTCCAGTCTTAATGTTTAAAAATAAAGATCCAGCCACTACAATATAATTGTCTTTTGCATTGAGTGACTAATGATAACTTAATCAAGGGTCATTACTGAATAATCATATGTTTTATGATGGGCTTTAATACAAAATGAACATATAGTCAATAAAGTGAAGTTGCAGAATGTGAAAAGGCAACAATCCTTGTAGAGGTTAAGATGGCTTCCTTGACCTTGTTACTTATAACAGTGAATATATTATGAAAGCGATTGATTTTTAAAACTGAATTTCATTACGCAGACCTGCCTACAGTTTCCTACATTATACCATTGACTACACTTCAAAACTGCTGCATTGGCTGTAAAACGCTTTAGGGAGTCCTGTGGTCCTGAGAGGTGCTACAGAAATGCATTTTTTTCTGATTGTCCACAAACTTGGATATATTTCAATCTCTTCCTCAAAACCATTGATAAAGATTGAGCCTTAATTTTGTGTAATAATCACGTCTTTGATACCATCTCGAATGCTATGTGAAACTTCAAACACACTATATCCTAAATTATTTGTTTTAGAACAGTAAGTTGTTGTGATTTAGAATTCACTCCCTGAAAACTTTGCGAGAAGCAGATTCAGCTCGATCTTTTAAAAGGGAACTGGACAGATTTTTGAAAGCAAAAGTAAACTGCAGGGCGACTGAATTAATTGGGTAGTTTTTCAAAGAGCCAGCATGAGCACGATGGGCCTAATGTGCTCCATCTCTGCTCTCTGAGTCTTGTAGCCATTTAAAGTGAGTGGCAAAGACCTGGAATCTGCTTCCAATGAGAGTGATAGAAGCAGAGATGATGGAGTGATTTTGAAAGGAAATTGGGTGGGCACTTGTGGGAAATAAACCTACAGGCATGTGGGGATGGAATGGGACAATAGGACTGACCAGTTTACTCTGGACAGCTGTCATGCAATTGATTGGCTGAATGGTCCCATTCCTTATCTTAATGATTCTATGACATAAAGAGAGGAATTTCAGCTGCTCCAGTCTCTCCAACTAACTGAAGTCTGTCATCTTGTAAATCCTGTTTCCAGCCTCTCAAAGAATTTCACATCTTTCCTTAAATGTTGGCCCATATATAGGGTTCCTTTCTAGAGGGACAGAATTGAGAAGCAGGGAGGTTATGCTACTGGTATAAGATGCTAGTTCACTAGATACTAGGGAGGTCAACTTGTTTAGGACCATGTTAGACTGCACTGGGAGTAGTGTCAATATTTGTGATTTCCATTTAGAAGAAGGAAATAGAGGCACTGGAGAAGGGGCAATAAAAACTCACAAGAATAATACTAGAACTGAGAGCATTTAACCCTCAGGAAAGGCTGGGGGACTTTTCTCTAGAAAAGAGAAGGCTGAAGGGTGACCTGATGGAAGTCCTTAAGATTATGAAGGGGTTCAATAATCCAATAGGGATTTCATGAGAAACCTCCTTACCCAGCAAGTGGTGAGAAAGTGGAACTCACTACCGCAGCGAGTGGTTGAGCTGAATAACATGAATACATTGAAGAGGAAGCTAGATACATACATGAGGGAGACAGGAATAGAAGGATATGCTGATGGAGAAGATGAAGAGGGTGGGTAGAAGCCCATGTGGAGCATAAGTACTGACATAGACCAATTGTGCTGACTTGCCTGGCCTGTGCTATAGACTCCATGGAACAGAGACAAATGTATATATTTTAGATCTACCTGTCGTGGTAGGAAAAACACGATTTATTATCCTGGATAAAATAAATTTTCTTCATCAGCTTTTGTGGATCATTTCAGTGGAAATATGCACTCCCAGGCTCAAAGAGCATCAGCCCACTGGAAGCAAAGTTGAGAGACCAGCCAGTCCAGCAGAAAGAAACCCTCTGACCCTCCCACTTCACCAACTGTCAGAATGAACATTGTTCAGTCCTGGATGTGGTTAACAGAATCACAGAATTGTTATGGCATAAGAGGCCACTCGGCCCATCCAGTTTGCACTGGCTCTCCGAATGAACATTATGACTTAGTGCCATTGACCTGCCTTTTTCCCGTATCCTTGCACATTTTTTCCATTCAAATAATCATCCAATGTCCTCTTGAATGCCTCGATTGAACCTGCCTCCATCACACTCCCAGGCTGTCCATTCCAGACTCAAACCACTCGCTGCGTGAAAAGGTTTTTCTCTCACATCACATTTGCTTCTTTTGCAACTCACTTTAAATCTTTGCCCCCTCATTCTTGACCCTTCTTTGAGTGGGAACAGTTTCTCCCCATGTGCTCTGTCCAGCCCCCTCATAATTTTGGACACCTCTATCGACTCTCCTCTTAGCCTTCCCTACTCCAAGGAGAACAGTTCCAACCTCTCCAACCTATCCTCATAACTGAAATTTCTGATCCCTGGAGCCATTCCCGTAAACCTCTTCTGCACTGTCTCTAATCCATTCACATCCTTCCTATAGTATGGTGCCCAGAACTGTACACAATACTCCAGCTGAGGTCGAACTAGTAGCTTATACCAGTAGCAATAACAGCAGAATCCAGCCCCTGTAATCACTTGTGAACTCGCTGGTGTCTCAACAGGTTGGCTAACTGAGTGAATCCTTTCCCACAGTCAGAACACGTGAACGGCCTCTCCCCAGTGTGAACTCGCTGGTGTGTCAACAAGTTGTATGAATTACTGAACTCCTTCCCACAAGCAGAGCAGGTGAATGGTCTCTCCTCAGTGTGAACTCGCTGGTGTCTCAGCAGGCTAGATAACTGAGTGAATCCTTTCCCACACACAGAGCAGGTGAATGGCCTCTCCCCAGTGTGGATTCGCTGGTGTGTCTGCAGGGCGGAAAAATGAGCGAATCCCTTCCCACACTCAGAGCAGGTGAATGGCCTCTCCCCGGTGTGAACTCGCTGGTGTGTCAGCAGGTTGGATGACCGAGTGAATCCCTTCCCACACACACAGCAAGTGAATGTCCTCTCCCCTGTGTGAACTCGCTGGTGTGTCAGCAGGTTGGATGACCGAGCGAATCCCTTCCCACACAGAAAGCACGTGAATGGCCTCTCCCCGGTGTGAATGCGTCGATGAATTTCGAGTGCAGAAGGGGACTGGAATCCCTTCCCACAGTCCCCACATTTCCACCGTTTCTCCATGGTGTGGGTGTCCTTGTGACTCTCCAGGTTCGACGATCAGTTGAGGACTCATCCACAAACAGAACACGTGTACAGTCTCTCCATGCTGTGAATGGTCTGATGTTTTTGTCAAGCTGTGTAAATGGTTAATATTGTTTCCACAGTCAGTGCACGAGAACACTCTCACGTGGGCGTGTGCATCTTGATGCTTTTCCAGTCACATTGAACTTTAAGACCTTATGAAGCAATCAGAACAGACAAACATTTCTCCATTAGATTCAAAGGCTGATGATATTCAGGTCCCGATGAATTGAGTGACTCCGTCAGATCTTGACGTGATGTTTGGTTTGAGATTTCTGACTACAAATCCTCCCCTTCTAATATCCTGTAAAAGGAGTTTAGAAAAGTCATCACTGTCAGTAAAGGTGAGAAATTCAGAACAGGCAATTCTCGTTACTACGGCACATTCTTTCATCTCTTGTTCCCTCACACCTGTAAATCTCTATCCCACACACAATCGCTCCATTCTCATTCTGCTGTGCCAAATATTCACCGTCGCAATTCTCCTGAACAGATCCATGCTCACTGCTTCCTTTCCTGGAGAGATTATAAGAAATGGATAAGGAGAAGGCCATTCATCCCATCAAGCCTGCTCCACCATTCAATAAGATCCTACTTGATCTGATGTGGCCTTAACTGCACATTC
This sequence comes from Cetorhinus maximus, assembly GCF_964194155.1. NCBI lineage: Eukaryota > Metazoa > Chordata > Chondrichthyes > Lamniformes > Cetorhinidae > Cetorhinus > Cetorhinus maximus. The sequence goes on from NW_027596623.1 coordinate 95,367, forward strand.
CTGCCTGTCCCCATAATGCTGACTCCCTTGTCGGTCAAAAATGTGTCCAACTCAGCTTTGAATGTGTTCAATGACCCAGCCTGCAGTACTCCCTGTGGAAGAGAATTCCAAAGAGTAATGCCCCCTGAGAGAAGAAATTCCTCCCCACCTTAAATGAGAGAACACTTATTTTTATACTGTGACCCCTAATTCTAGAATCCCCTGCGAGGTGAAGCATTCTCCAAGCATCTACCCTGTCAAACAGCCTCAGGATCCTATTTGTTTCAATAAAATCACCTCTCATTCTTCTGAACTCCATTGAGTTAAGGTTTAACCAGCTCAGCATTTTCTCATATTACTGTACTGTCACGTTAAATACCAGCCATTACCTGGACAAACCACCCTTTTTACTGAGTCCTGGGGCAACCTTTCTAGAGTCTCCACCCTGCCTGGATTCACCTCCTTCCCTCAATTCCCGCAATTCAACAATTTAAGCCCAGAATTAGAAAATAAATAGAAATGAGGAAACATTGATTTCCCCACAGATGTTACCCAGAGGAGGACGTTTTAGTCCGAAGCTCATTGTCCAACGACGCATTGTGACGTCCACCATGGAACCTTGCCTGAATCAGCCAATGGGAATCACTCTGCCCCGCGGTGACGTCTTCGGGTTGCAGTCTGCAGGCCAGGCGCGCGGACACGGGAGTCCCACCCCTACCCATTGTTCCCGCTCCCCCTGCACCTCCTCGAGCCAAGGTTTCCGGGTAACCAGCTGACGGCCCCGGCCAGAACGAGAAGCCGCACGGCGAATTCCCCCTCCCCCCACTGTCTACGGCGGTTGGCTGGGTCCAAAAATAGATCGAGAGTGACCGCTGGCGGCAGCCGCACTGCGCCTGCTCCGGACAGCTCGGGTCAGCAGCGCTTTCTGCGTCTGCGTCTGCGCGCTGGGGGGGAGTTTACAAAATGTCTTCCCTTCATTTATTTCTGAGTTTGATTTTAAACAGCACAGCGTTTGTTATTAACTTCACACAGACACTAAACCTTCCTCCTCTGTCCAACATCTGTGAGTAAAACACTTTATTTCCCCCCTGGGAAATACAGAGAGTTGTGGGACTCTGTAACTGGAATTAGTGCCAAATATGCTGAGGGGGGAAATGCTGGTGATTTTGTGGAACCTGTTTTTTATTGTATAAACTGTTTAAAGTCAAATTTATCCTGTCTGTTCAAATCCTGTTTGTCTGTTAATGCATGTTTCATTTGTGTTGATTTTAGTTTGATTGTTACAGTAAAAATTTAAAAAGTGAAACCTTGTCCTTCGGTTTATTCCATTGGGTTTGTCTGGGAATGTGTTTATTTTAAGGTTATCGGTCTCCATGGGAATCATAACAACAAAGATATGTCTAGTGTTGTTATATGTTACATATTAGGTATAATATTTATGGTTCTATAACACATTTTGTTATTTTTAATCTTCTAATATAGTACTGTAGCTACATTATATATTTCCAGTCACATAGTCATTGCGGCACAGAAGGATTCTATTTGACAACTCAAGTCCATGCCGACTCCCTGTATAGCAATCCAGTCAGCCCCATTCCCCTTTTATATCTTGGTTCCCCGGCAAGTTCATTTTTTCAAGTGCACATCCAATTTCATTTTGAATCATTGATTGTCTTCACTTCCACCAGGTCATGACCACTCACTGCATAAATGGAGCTTTTCCGCACATTGCCCCCTCCACATCTAACCAAGTGATACGGGACTGTACATTATATTCATTTTTAGTCTAGTAACATAAACATATTTATATTAGGCTGACAGCCTGCATGAAGATTTTCAGGTCTCTGTGTCCAGTACAGGAAGCAGTGAGCATGGATTTGTCGATCAGCATGAATCAGAACCTTCAGGAGAATTGGGAGGGTGTGTTTTCGGTACAGCAGAGTGAGGATAGTGGGAGAGTGTGGGACTGAGGTTTACAGCTTTTGGGGATTGAGGGAGGAAAGAATGTTCCATAGAAATTAGAATTGTCTATTCTGAATTTCTATCCTTTACTGACAGTGATCACTTTTGTAAACTCCTTTTACAGGATATTAGAAGAGGAGGATTTACAGACAGAAATATCAAACCAAACATCACGTCAAGATTTGACAAAGTTACCCAACGCATTGGGACGTGAATGACATCAGCCTATGAATTTAGAAGGAGAAATGTCTGCCTGTTTCAAAAGGTTTTAAACATTAATCTAACTTGAAAAGCACTGAGATGCACACACCCTCGTGAATGTGTGCCACTGCACTGACTATGAAAGGAGCTTTAACCAGTTACAGAGCTGAAAAACATTCACAGCAGGGAAAAACCAGACACGTGTTGTGTGTGTGGATGAGGCTTCAACTGACTGTAGAACTTGGAGAGACACAAGGACCCCCACACCATGGAGAAACCATGGAAATGTGGGGACTATGGGAAGGGATTCCGTGCCCCGCTGTGAACTGGAAACTCATCAGCGCAGCCACAGCGGGGAGAGGCCGTTCATCTGCTCCGTGTGTGGAAAGGGATTCATTGATTCATCCACCGTGCAGAGACATCAGCGAGTTCACACTGGGGAGAGACCATTCACCTGCTCTGAGTGTGGGAAGGGATTCACACGGTCATCTGCCCTGCGGAAGCATGAGCGATTTCACACTGGTGAGGGGCTGTTCACCTGCTCTGAGTGTGGGAAGGGATTCACTCACTCATCCCTCCTGCTTACACACCAACGTATTCTCACCAGGCAGAGGCGATTCACCAGCTCCATGTGTGGGAAGGGATTCAGTCAGCCCAGTCCGCTGGGGCACCAAGGTACTCAGACCAATGAGAAACCTGTTCAATGCTCTGACTGTGGGAACTGCTTTACACATTATGTGCTGGTGGACCATCAGGTAGGAATTCACACTGAGGAGAGACTGTTCAGCTGCTGTCACTGCACAAAGAGCTTTAGAATGTCACATGATTTACTGAGACATCAGCGAGTTCACACCAGGGAGAAGCCGTTCACCTGTTCTGACTGTGGGAAGGGATTCGGCGATTCATCCAACCTGCAGAGACATCAGCGAGTTCACAGTGGAGAGAAGCCGTTCACCTGCTCCGTGCGTGGGAAAGGATTCAGTGATTCATCCAACCTGCTGAGGCACCAGCGAGTTCACAATGGAGAGATTTGTTCACCTGCTCAGTTTGTGGGAAGGAATTCACTCATTCATCCGAGCTGCTGAGACACCATGGCAGTCACACCAATTAGAGCCTTTTAGATGCTCTGACCGTTGGTGTTAATTGTATCAATTGAGGTTAAGTATCTACAGGTGAAGGGCATTGATTGGATGGTTACATAAGCCCATATAAGAGACACTTACTGACATAGAGTGGAGTCAGGAGGCCTATACCTGTAATGTTTCACTCTGTGAATAAATCTATACCAAGTAAAGATTGGCTGCAGTTTCTTCTTTTACCATAAGGCTGTCAGTACTATAATATGTTAACAGAGAATGTTTGTCAAATGGTGAAGGTTTGAAACTCAAGGAAAATAAGATTTCACACAGAGTCCTACAATCCTAGCATCTTTTGTGAGAAATGGCTGAAAGCAAGTGGAAATTGTTAGGGTCTGATTACCCACGAATGCTCTCGGAGTCTGAGCCATACGACCAGTGGAAGAATGAAGTGGACACAGATTACGTCTCAACCAAGGAGGAAACAAGGTACGGTCTTGGCATTGTCACTACTCTCAAAAGAAAGCCAAACACCTTGTTTTAACCAATAAAGCTACACAACAAGATTTCACTTGTTTTTTTTTACCAAAACAAACTTTATTGTACATAAAAGAACTAAACAAAGCAAGTACTAATAACTTAATATGGTTTATAACTACATATGTTGTGCCCTCAGGTTTACATCTTAGTTTCCCCATGATTCTCTCATAAGGCACATCAAGTATGTCACAGTGCTCTGGAGAATTCTCCTCAGTTCCAGCTATTCTCAGAGGTTAAACTTTCATTTATCATCTCTTGATTGTGGCTGCTCAGTTCCTTGTTATTTTTCCAATGCTTCCAAGCTAATCTGCTGTGTAGGTCACTGGTAAAAAATCTTCTTTCGCCATTTTAAGAATGTCACTCAAAATGTTATGACCACAGCTGATGTTATTGCTGAGCAAGCCAGACTCCTGAGTGAAGTCTGTCTTGCTGATAATAAACTTTTTTTGCGAAAACAAGGAGGAAGAGCAACTGACCTCAAAAGCACAGAACTCCAGTCATAGCTTTAGAATTTTTTTAATTAAAGGATTTATTAAAAAGGAAAGCTTAAGCACACAAGATAAAAGTTAAAACAGCCTTCCAGAACAACCCTCAAAAACATGCTTTGTCAAAAGTAGACAACTGCACTACCTTTTTGGCAGCAACCCCTGACAGATTTTGACCATAAAAACCCAGTAAACATTACCCATGTCAAGGAATTATTCTCACTTTACCAAAGGTGTACCTCACGGATTCTCAGGCACTTCCACTCTGATATGGAATTCCAAAAGGAGGTTCAGAAATAAACTGTTTCCTAAAACAAAGACTTCTGGCTTAACACTGGGTGTTCATCTCAGGTTCCATTGTCCTGAAACACCTCTTTGAAATTCAACTTCTCCAAATATAAAAATATTTCATGTTTTCTGTTTTGCCTCTACTTTTGGGTCAATAAAATTTAATATGCCTTCCCCTATTTACTCATGGAATCTCTGTTAGATGTAAATGTCCCCTGTTACTTCTGAACTCCCTTTTTGAAATTCAAAGCTGAAAAACCCATTTCCCACTGATATCACAACGCAAATTTCAGAACCAACCTATTTACTTGTAACTCAAACCCACCATAACCTCTGCACCACATGCACAAACCTAACACCTTTAACCTTTCATCTCTTAGACCTCAGACAACCTTTCTCTAGTAACCTCCCCCTTGCTTAATTAACCTTCCACACACACCCACAGCTTTCTACACAGAAAACATCATCACAAAAATATACATCTCTCATCACAAAATGCTTTTTATGTTCAAGCAAAAGTGTTTGATACTCCTGTGTGGTCTGGTCTTTGAACAATTTATTATCCTTTCGGTTCACCTAATCTCATTCAGATCGAGCTTAATTTAATTTTTTTCCAGTGATGTTGACAGCTTCTTCATTCTGGACTTTCAATTCTTTTTTCAAACATTTTGAGTCTCCCACGTCACTCACAAACTATTTCATTCCAATCATTTTGGAGTTTGAAGTGTTTTTTCTGTGAACTGTCCCTTTGCCTGAACTCCTGCTGCTGTTATATCTTGTTCTGTCTCAGCACAGGCAGCTACATATAATTCAGTGTTCGGTGTCATTAACCCTTTAGGGTATCTTTGAGATCTTAGTTCCTTCTGAAGTGGGCTTTTATCTTGAGATGTTTCAGGCACTTTTCCTGACTCTGCACTGTCCGTGACTAGGGTGGACACATCAATATCTTTATTTTGTATCAGTTTGTAGCTTAACCGGGTCACGAATAGGCTAGGGTTTTTTTTTACTCACAGGAACATCTTCTGAACTGTGAACACGGTCCCAGAAAGTGGAAAAACAATATCACCTATTATTTTTTTTTTATTCATGGGATGTGGGCTTCGCTGGCTGGGCCAGCATTTATTGCCCATCCCTAGTTGCCCTTGAGAAGGTGGTGGTGAGCTGCCTTCTTGAACTGCTGCAGTCCATGTGGTGTAGGTACACCCACAGTGCTGTTAGGAAGGAAGTTCCAGGATTTTGACCCAGCGACAGTGAAGGAACGGCGATATATTTCCAAGTCAGGATGGTGGTGACTTGGAGGGGAACTTCCAGGTGGTGGTGTTCCCATGTGTCTGCTGACCTTGTCCTTCTAAATGGTAGTGGTCGTGGGTTTGGAAGGTGCTGTCAGAGGAGCCTATATCATTCCCCAATATAAAATCTACATACATAATCAATAACACCAACAATAACAGACCTTCTATGAAAGCATAGTTTAAACTGACTTTACACAATGGGATAGGCACACACTCCCCATCAACACCCCGAACCAATACATTTTTGTTCAGTGAACATCTTGAAGAAAAGTCTAAATCTTTTGTTAACAATAAGCTCTGAGATGAGCCAGTGTCTCTAAGGATAACAATCTTTCCAGGTTCTTTCTTGGACAAAAATGGAGTGACTTCCTCTTCAAACATAAATCCTTCATAATCCCTCAAATCTCTATTTTCACCCATGGTAAATACATTAGAAGGTATTGATTTCTCACAAGCTTCCCCTTTTGGTGCAACTTTCTCTGGAGAAACACCAGCCACTTTTACCAATGCCACTGGTTTACTTTTTAATCTCCAATAATCTGATTTCAAATGTCCAACTCTATGACTGTGAAAACATATCAGTCTTTTTGACTCATTTCCATCCTCTACACAATCTCTTTACCACACTGGGGAGTATCTTTATTTTTAATTTCTACTATCCTTTCCACAATAGTTAGAGCTATCTTCATTCTCATACAGTCTACCTTTCCACTGGATGTGAATAACAACAGAATCCAATGACTGTGATCACTTGTGAACTCGCTGGTGTCTGAGCATGCTGGATAACCGAGTGAACCCCTTCCCACACACGGAGCAGGTGAACGGTCTCTCCCCAGTATGAACTGGCTGGTGTCTGAGCAGCCTGGATAACTGAGTGAATCCCATCCCACACTCAGAGCAGGTGAACGGCCTCTCCCCACTGTGCAGTTGTTGGTGCTGCCGCAGGGTGGATGAATCACTGAATCCCTGCCCACAGATGGAGCAGGTGAATGGCCTCTCCCCAGTGTGAACTCGCTGGTGCGTCTGCAGGCTGGATAACCGAGTGAATCCCTTCCTACACTGGGAGCAGGTGAATGGCCTCTCCCCAGTGTGAACTCGCTGATGTCGCAACAGGTTGGATAGTTGACTGAATCCATTCCCACACACACAGCAGGTGAACGGCCTCTCCCCAGTGTGAACCCGCTGGTGTGCCAGCAGATTGGATGAATCGCTGAATCCCTTCCCACACTCAGAGCAGGTGAACGGCCTCTCCCCAGTGTGTGTGCGTCGATGAATCTCCAGCAAAGATGGAGATCTGAATGCCTTCACACAGTCCACACATTTCCACGGTTTCTCCATGATGCAAGTGTCCTTGTTTCTCTCTAGTTTGACTGTCAGCTGAAGCCTCGTCCACACACAAAACATGTATATGGTCTCTCCCCAGTGTAAATGGTGCAAACAGGCTGTGGAACTGGTTAAGGCTCTTTCCACAGTCAGTTTACTGGAACACTCTCACTTGGGTGTGTGTGTGTCTCTCAGTGCTTTTCCAGTCATACTAATTTTTAAAAATTATGGATGCAGACAGAACAGACAAACCTTTCTCTTATGGAATCAAAGACTGATGATATTCAGATTTTGATGAATCAAGTTGCTGTATCAGATCTTAACGTGATACTTCATTTGAGTTTCCCATCCGTAATTCCACCCCTTCAAATATCCTGTAAAAGAAGTTTACAAAAGCCATCAGTCAGTACAGGATAGAAATTCAGAACCAATGGAACATTCTTTCTTCTCTCATTCCCCTAAGAGTTGTAAATTTCTGTCCCACACACCCTGCCTCCATTGTCACTCTGCTGGACCTAATAAACATCCTCCCAATTTTTCTGAAGGTGCCAATTCATGCTGATCAGCAGGTCCATTCTCACTGCTTCCTGTCCCGAACACAGACATACAGCAACTCACTGCCGCAGAGGGTACTGGGAGAAAAGATGATCAATAATTTCAAAATGAAATTGGATGGATGTATGAAATTGATTTGAAGGAAATAAAATTGCAGAGGAACGGGGATATAGAGGGGAAATGGGACTGATTGGATTGCTTTGCAGAGAGTCGGCATGGACTTGAGTTGCTGAATGGACACCCTTTTGTACCGTAATGTCTCTGTGATTGGAAATATATAATGTAACTACATTTCTGTAATACAAGACTAGAAATTAACTGAATGTACCTAATTAGAGAATCATAAATAATATGTACCATATAACAGCACTAGACATATCTCTGTCTGATATTAATTTACTGTCCCTTAAATGGACTCCTTCTATGCTATAATGAGTCGATAGCTGGACATATACAGTGCTACATTATAAAATTGGAAATAAATAATGTACTTTATTAGAGAACCAACAATATCTAGAATGTAATATATGACACTAGACGTACGCTATCTATACACAAGACATGTCCTACCTTACTATGTCCTCTTAAATGTCAGCCTTCTGGGGAAACCATCCCTTTAATTCTGTACATCAGGAAAGAGACCATTCTTTTAGCCAGACAAATAAATGTGTCAAGCTGAGAGAGCAAAGGATGTCAATGTCTTTGAGAGTAGAGATTGCGCCAACCTTTCTAGACTGCACCCTCCCTGGACTAACTCTTTTCCTTTTAGTTCCTGCAAGTCAACAATTTAAGACCAGAATTAGAAAATAAATAGACATACAATAAATACATTGATTTCCTCACAGATGTTGCACAGAAGTTTTAGCCTGAAGCTCATTGTTCAACTTCCGCATTGTTACGTCCACAATCGAACCCTACCTGTACCAGCCAATGGGAATCACTCTGCTCCGCGTTGACGTCCTCGGGTTCCAATCTTGCAGGCCAGGCGCGCGGACACGGGAGCCCTGCCCCCACCCTTTGTCCCCCCTCCCCCTTCTCGAGACAAGGTTTCCAGGTAACCGGCTGACGGCTCCGCACAGACTGAGAAGCCGCTCGGCGAACTGACCTTTCCCCCACACACTGTCTACGGCGGCTGCCTGATCCAAAAAGAGATCGAGCGTAACCGCTGGCGGCAGCCGCACTGCGCCTGCTCCGGGCAGCTCGGGTCAGCAGTGCTTTCTGCGCCTGCGCGCTGGGTTGCCAGCTGCAGGAATAGGGGAGGGGAGGGGACTTTGTGAAGTGTCTTCGCTTTATTTTCTTCCGAGTCATGTAGTTTGATTTTAAACAGAACAACATTTCTTTTTAGCTTCGCAAACACTAAAACTTCCTCCTCTGACCGACATCTGTGAGTAAATCACTTTCTTCACCCTCCCTGGGAAGTACAGAGAGTTGTGGGAATCTGTAACTGGAATTAGTGCCAAATATGCTGAGGGGGGAAATGCTGGTGATTTTGTGGAACCTTTTTTTCATTGTATGAAAATTTTAAGGTCCAATACAAGAAGCAGTCGACATGGATCTATCGGCATGAATCACCACCTTCAGGAGAATTGGGAGGGTGTATAACAGGCACAGCAGAGTGAGAATGGAGAGTGTGTGAGGTGGAGATTTAGAGCTTTTGGGGAATAAGAGAGGAAAAAGTTTTCCATGGAATCTAAAATTGTCTGTTCTGAATTTCTATCCTATGCTGACAATGATGACTTTTGCGAACTCATTTTGCAGGACAGATTGCAGACAGAAATCTGAAATGAAAGGTCACGTCAACATCTGACAGAATCACTCGATTCATCAGGACCTGAATATCATTGGCCTATGAATTTCATCAGTTTTGAATCTAGGAGGAAAACTGTTTTCTGGTCTGTCTGCATCAGAAGGTTTTAAACATCAGTGTGACTACACACCCGAGTGAGAGTGTTCCCATGCACTGACTGTGGAAAGACCTTTAACCAGTTACATAGCCTGAAAACACATCACACCATTCACAGCAGGGAGAAACTGTACACGTGTTCTGTATGTGGATGAGGCTTCAACCGATCATCAACCCTCGAGAGACACAAGGACAACCGCACCATGGAGAAACCATGGAATAGACTGTTGGAAGGGATTGCCTTCCCTGCCTGCACTGGAATCACATTGACACTGGGGAGAGGCCATTCACCTGCTCTGTGTGTGGGAAAGGGTTCAGTAATTCGTCCCAACTGCTGACACGCCAGTGAGTTCACACAGGAGGGAGACCGTTCACCTGCCCTGAGTGTGGGAACAGATTCAGTAATTCATCCACCCTGCTGACACACCAGCGAATTCACACTGGGGTGAGGCTGTTCACCTGCTCCCTTTGTAGGAAGGGATTCATTCAGGCATCCCATCTGCTGACACACCAGCAGGTTCACACTGGGGAGATGTTGTTCACCTGTGTGTGGGATGGGCTTCACTCAGTCATCTCACCTGCTGAGACACCAGCAAGTTCACACCGGGGAAAGGCCATTCACCTGCCTTGCCTGTGGGAGGAGATTTGGTGTTTCATCCTCTGTACTGGCATACCACCGAGTTCACACCAGGGAGAGACTGTTCACCTGCTCCAAGTGTGGAAAGGTATTCACTCAGTCATCCAACCTTGCTGAGACACCAGTGAGCTCACAAGTGATGACAGGAGTTGGATTCTGCTGCTGTTAATCACACCCAGGACTGAACCATGTTCATTCTGACAGTTGGTGAAGTGGGAGGGTCAGAGGGTTTCTTTCTGCTGGACTAGCCGGTCTCATGACTTTGCTTCCAGTGGGCAGACGCTCTTTGAACCTGAGAGGGCACATTTCCACTGAAATAATCCACAAAAGCTGATGAAGGACATTTATTTTATCCTGGATAGTAAATAGTGTTCTTCCTACCACTACAGGTAGATCTAAAATAAATACATTTGTTTCTGTTCCATTGAGTCTATAGCACAGGGCCAGGCCAGTTGGTTCAATTGCTCTATGTCAGTATTTATGCTCCACATGAGCCTCCACCCACCCTTCTTCATCTCCCCCCATCAGCATATCCTTCTATTCCTTTCTCCCTCATATATGTATCTAGCTTCCCCTTAAATGTATTCATGCTGTTCACCTCAACCACTCGCTGTGGTGGTGAGTTCCACATTCTCACCACTCACTGGGTAAAGAGGTTTCTCATGAAATCCCTGTTGAATTATTGAACCCCTTCATAATCTTAAAGATTTCCATCAGGTCACCCTTCAGTCTTCTCTTTTCTGGAGAAAAACAGCCCCCTCCTTTCCTGAGGGTTAAATGCTCAGTTCTGGGATTATTCTTGCGAATCTTTGTTGCCCCTTATCCAGTGCTTCTATTTCCTTTTCATAAATGGAGATCACTAATGTTGACATTAATCCCAGTGTAGTCTAACCATGGTTCTAGACAAGCTCAACATAACCTCCCTGCTTTTCAATTCTATTTCTGTAGACCGGAACCCCGTATACGGGCCCCACTCTTTAGGAAAGATGTGCAGCTCTCTGAGAGGCTGGAGAGAGGATTTATCTGAATGGCACTGGGGATGAAGGACTCCAGTCAGTTGGAGAGACTGGAGCAGCTGAAATTCTGCTCTTTAGATCACAGATTCAGTAGGACCGAGAAGGAGGTCTTTTTGGCCCATCGAATCCATGGTGCTGACTCTACGGCAAACTAGTCAGTCCCATTGCCCATTCTGTCACCGTAGCCCTGTGAGTTTATTTCCCACAAGTGCCCATCCAGTTTCCTTTTGAAATCACTTCTTGTTTCCATTTCCACCATCAATGCACATGGACCCGCAGGAGCCTCTGTCCCTGCTCACTCTTTAGAACTGTGCCATAAAATAGTGGAAGGTTCATCAACAATGCTATCAGGCAGCACTTACTCAGCAATAACCTGCTCACTGTCTCACTGTTTGTATGAAGCATGCACGTCCCAAGATTTGATGGATAGCCCAGTTAGTGTGCTGAGGGAAACACGAGGCACAGAGAGAGGGAGACCCCAGTCAGTAAAAAAAAAGGTAATGAAATTAAGTCCAGACAAATATCAATGAATTAACACCACTTTATTAACAAATTAACAAAGTAAGCACTGTACTTGAATAAATGTTATTAACTGCCATAACTAAATCGCTTAAGGGTCAGATTAATATAAAAGCAAAATACTGCAGATGTTGGAGATCTGAAATAAAAACAAAGTGCTGGAAAAACTCTGCAGGTTGGCAGCATCTGTGGAAAGGGGAACAGAGTTAACGTTTCGAGTCCAATTTGACTCTCCTTTGGAACATATTAACTACATTAATGATATCAACAGGTAGTCACTTGGTAGTACAGAACTTTAGTATTGCCGAGAAAAGAGACATGATGTCGAAGCTTTTCATCTTGCCCTCATCAGGACAGATCCACAAGAATACCAAATCTCAAAGGGAACAACGGGTATGAAAAAGGGGTGCTGATTGGTTGGCAAGTGGACTGTGATTGGTAGAGCTGTCGCCATGGAGAATGCACCAGGGAACAGTAACTGCCAAGCTTTTCTTAAAAATTCAAACCAGACAAGTTGACTCTGATTGGTCAATTCATTGCCTTGGGGAATGAACAAGGGAATGGCTGTCCCTGAAGCTTCTGTTCAGTTGAAAAAGGTGCAATGAATGGACATGTTCTTTCTGTTTGAAAAAAATGGGGCCTGGTGTTTGAATCTTGGTGAGCCACACTGTGAGTCTGACTGATAATCTTAAATTGGTTGTTAGTTTCATTCTTAGCACAATCAGGATCGTTTAGTAAGTGTTGTCCAATTGCAGAATCACATCAGTTAGTCACTATGTTCTGAGTTTTGCAAGCTCTGTCTGGTTAACTACAGTCAGTACTTTGCCTGTTGCGAACAGCCAAAAAGATGTGCTGCTTGATATGATCCGCCAGTCATTGAGACATACGGGCTACATACCTGGCAACACCCCAGCACTGAAATTCATATACCACGTTACTCATTTGTGTGGTAGACAGAATGTCCTTTTGGTTTCACATCAGCATTCTGTTAGTGAAGAATATTACTAATGTTGCCACTGCATAGTAACAGTGTTGCTTAAATTTTTGAGACACCTTATGCTTCCAGGATAATCTGAGGTAGATTGGGCATTTTCAGGACCCAAGGCCTTAGGCCCATTCATGAGTTTGCGCGATTATACAGCGACCCCCTGGTCTGGTCATGGTAGCCATTAACCCGCAGGATAGCTTTGATGCAGCCTATTTGGCATCAAGCTTGCATGGTGAGCAAATGGCTCAGGGCCTTGTTTACGAGATTGCTGATTAGGCCAATCTTATAGTGCGTGGAAATGTAGGAATCGCAACACATATATTAACCAGTGAAGGCAGGCATGCAGTAGACGGTAGTAGAGAACCCATTAGCAGGTATTTCAACCACCACATTGAGGAATGGGAGCTCCTTTGACTGCTCCATTTCAAAGGGGAATTTGAGCACCGGCTGGAACCCATTAAGATATATAAGGAAACCTTAGATGCAGCTGCAGAATCAGGAGGTTAGGGGTTAGTCCATCAAAGACGTGTTTCTCATGGAAACTGAGAAAGATGTTCGTGATAGCTGGGCCTGGGGGGGGATTTCATGTCAACACTATCCATTTGGGCAGGCATGGTGGTCATTAAATCAGATGTCAACTGTGCGAGTTATTGAGTTCATAAGTTCAATGAATGCAGATTCAGACAATGGTGGAGGGTTAGATTGCCATGACATAGTGACTTGGTGCAAATCTCTATGGCTTCCCTGAACGGTGTATTAGTGAATAGGCTCGCAATGTTGAACAAGCACATGGACATGGCATTGCGATCGATGTGCAAGTCCTGTATGGTCTTGGCAAAGGTGAAGGAATTCTTCACCATGTATGAGGAATGTGATATATATCATATATATATATGTACACACACATGCATATACTGAACTAAAAATGTGTGTCGTATACACTACTCAATAAGATAGAGATATGGGGGGATTTTCAGCGTGTGGTCATGACCTGGAACTCGCTGCCTACGAGGGTGGTGGAAGCAGAGACAGTAAATGATTTCAAAGTGAAATTGGATGGGCATTTGAAGGAAATAAACTTGTAGGGGAACGGGGATAGAGAGAGGGAATGGAACTGACTGGATTGTTCTACAGAGTCGGCATGGACCCGAGTTACTGAGTGGATTGCTTGTGACGTAACGACTCTCCAACTGGAAATATATAACGTAGCCACTGTACTAAATTACAATTAGATTTTTACTGGATTTTTCTTTCAGTGACAAATGCATCAATTTAAAGGAGCATCGGCATTTACTTTGAAAATGCTTCTGACTTTAGGCCCCATGGAGGTCAATGTCAGGTCCCTGGTATCTGCCTGGGTGGGAGGGGGGACAGGTGGGCACCAAACTGGGCTTCAGTGCCACAAGGAGCAAAGCCGGTGTTCCTGCTCCACATGGTGATCCCACGGCTGGGAGGAAGCCTGGTGACAAGGGGAGGGTTTAGCGGCATCAACTGGGGGCAGCAGGAAGCCCGCCAAGGTCAACCAGCCTTGACTTATTCATCATGAATGTGGCTCCCTCACTTTGATGCCAGAGGGTCAATTGACAATTGGCGGAGCCAATGTGCAGCCAGTGTCAGGGTATGAACAGTAGACATTGAGAGGTTGTTGCCTCCTAGCTGAGGAATCTACAACACAGGCGCACAGACTCAGGATAAGGGGCCGATCATTTCAGACTGAGATGAGGAGAAATGTTTTCACTCAGAAGGTTTGTGAATCTTTGGAATTCTCTTACACCTGGTTCACCAATACCCTGGAGGGCAGGAAATCTGCTGTCCTTCCCTGGTCTAGCCTACATGTGACTCGGGACCCACAGCAATGTGGTTGACTCTTAACCTTCCTCGGAAATGGCTGAGAAAGAAACTCAGCTGCACCATACCACAACAGATAAGTTGGACAAGGTGGGCTGCAGCGGTTGGAGAAGGAAGATCATCACAACCGTCTCATGGGCAATTAAGGATGGACAATAAATGCTGGCATCTCTTTCTGACACTGATTGGCTTCTGCTACCTCGCTCTCTGTGGAGATTCTCACTGACCGTTTCTGGTCACTATTCTCGCCAGGCAACAAACTAGAATGTTACAATCCCGGTAGGGACTGTTAATGTTTAAAGATAAGTCTAAACAGCCAGTGATTAACTGAAAGAACTACACCACAAAATTTCATGCTTTTACACAAAAACAAACTTTGTTGTATATATATCTCAATGAATAAATGAAGAAAGCACCACTCCCTCCCCAATGGTTCCCTTACCTTACGAAATCTTGAGGCTTCATTCACTTTCTTTGGGGCCAACCCAAGGTATGCCACAGCCCTCTGGAATTTACTTTGATTTCTCCCCAGTCTGGGATTTAGATATCCAGAGCTCTTCCTCTCTGTGAGGATGCCACTGCCTTCTTCAGCTCACTTTGGATAGACCAACTGCTTTTTCCCAGTCGGCTCCCACAGCCTCTTCATATCTCTTTCCAAGCTGATTGCTCTCTGACACAAGGCCAACTGCCTTTCACGGTGAGGACCACTGGAGATTTCTTCCTCTAGCTTCAAACTAGGCAAATCTTCCAGCTTCTTTTTCCCCTCACATGAATTCCAAGTAAACTGTAAATTACACAAGACCAAGTCTGTAATTGTCCCCCGTGAGAAACATCCAGATAAATGTTTAAAAAATATTCTAACCCCCACAGCCCATCTCCATGGCAATGAGTTATGCTTTGGGAGAAAATGGAAGGCAAACTGAATTTCTTTTTCCTTCCAAACACCCTTTCATTCTGTGATCCAAATGAAAGATGAAACTGGATATTCGCAACAAGTCTCAAAGTGCATCAGTCCACTGGAAGCAAGGTCATGAGACCGGCCAGTCCAGCTGTGAGGATGAACATGGTTCAGTCCTGGATGTGATTCGCAGCAGCAATAACAACAGAATCAACCCTTGTAATCACTGGTGCAGTCGCTGGTGTCTCAATAGAAGGGAGGACCAAGTGAATGCCTTCCCACATACAGGGCAGATGAATGGCCTCTCCCCAGTGTGAACGCGCTGGTGTTCCTGCAGGCTGGATAACCGATTAAATCCCTTCCCACACACACAGCAGGTGAATGGCCTCTCCCCTGTATGAACTCGCTGATGTGTCAGTGGGTTGGATGACTGGGTGAATCCCTTCCCACACTTGGAGCAAATGAATGACCTCTCCCCAGTGTGAACTCGCTGGTGAGTTAGCAGGTTGGATGACTGAGTGAATCCTTTCCCACACTCAGAGCAGGTGAACGGCCTCTCCCTGGTGTGAACTCGCTTGTGTCAGCAGGTTGGTTGACTGAGTGAATCCCTTCCCACACTCGGAGCAGGTGAATGGCCTCTCCCCAGTGTGAACTCGCTGGTGTGACTGCAGAGTGGATGACTTGCTGAATCCTTCCCCACACACAAAGCAGGTGAATGGCCTCTCCCCAGTGTGACTGCGTCGATGAGTTTCCAGATCAGACGGGCAACGGAATCCCTTCCCACAGCCCCGACACTTCCATCTTTTCTCCATGGTGTGGGTGTCCTTCTGTCTTTCCAGGTTCAACAATCAGTTGAAGACTCATCTACAAACAGAACACATTTACGGTTTCTCCCCAGTTTGAATGCTGTGATGTTTTTTCAGGCTGTGTAACTGGTTAAAGCTCTTTCCACAGTCAGTTCACTGTAACACTCCCACTCAGGTGTGTGTGTGTGTATGTTTTGGTGCTTTCCCGGTCACACTGATGTTTGAAATCTTCTCCACAAACAGAACAGATAAACATTTCTCCTTCTAGATTCAAATGCCAATGACATCCACATCCCAATGAATCGAGTGACTCTGTCAGATCATGGTGTGATGTTTGTTTTGAGATTTCAGTCTGCAAATCCTCACCTCCAGATATCCTGTGAAAGGAGTTTACAAAAATCATCACTGTCAGTACTGGTTAGAAATTCAAAACAAACAATTCTAGTTTCTATGAAACATTCTTTCCTCTCTCATTCCCCAAAAGCTGTAAATCTCCATCCCACACACTCTCCCTCCATTCTCACTCTGCTGTACCTAATATACACCGCCCCAATTCTTCTGAAGGTGACAATTCATGCTGATCAACGGGTCCATGCTCACTGATTCTAATACATATAATATATTTTTTGGACTAAAGATGCATGTAATATACAGTAATGTATTACTTGATTAGAGATACACGCAGGATGTGAGGAAGAACTTTATTTAGGCAGCCTATAGCCTATGGGGATGGTGGCAGCAGAGATGATCAATTATTTCAAAATTGGATGGGCACTTGAAGGAAATAAATTTGCAGGGTGAGGAGGATATAAAGGAGGAATGGATCTGACTGGATTCCTCTGCAGAGTTGGTATGGACTCTAGTTGCCAAATGGACTCCTTCTGTGTCATATCGACTGTCTGAAAATATATAACATAGCTACAGTACTATATTACAAGACTAGAAATAATAATAAATGTACTTAATTGGAAAACCATAAATAATATGTCTAATATGAACCACATAACATCACTTCACTTAAACCTGTCCTATATTAATTTACTGTCCCCTTAAATATCAGCCATTCCCTGGGAAAACGACCCCTTTAAATGTGAACATTAGCCAGACAAACAAATGTGCCAAGATGAGTGAGCAAACGATGTCAATGTCTTTAAGAGTGAGAGAGAGTAGGCCAACCTTTCCAGAGTCTGCACCCTCACTGGATTCGCTTCCTTTCCCTTCAGTTCCTGCAAGTCAACAATTTAAACCCAGAATGAGAAAAGTAATGGAAAGGGGGAGAAAAGAAAGTGTTTTACTCACAGATTTGGACATGAGGAAATTTTAGTCTGTGTTAAACTTAATCTTCATTGACACAAAGCCCGCGCTCTGATTGCCTGGAAGACAAGAGTCCTTCCGGTCCTCCAATTCTTCCCATTGGTCAATCCCCGCATGAAGACACTTTGACCCCATGACGTGTTCCAATGTTGGCCACCGTGAAACGCTTTTCTCCACACATGCGTACCCCCTCTCTTCATTGCCCATGCGCACTCCCGGGCCGTCCCGCCTGCGCGGTGGATAGACCGGTTTCCCTGAAGCGGGGACTTGTGGGAGTTATGGCTGCCATTACTGAGCCACAGCCCGGTCTCCAAACACATGGGACTGGCATGAAAAGTGGGAGTGAGGGGCGCAATGACCCCACCTTGTCACAAAGTACATGTAGAAGTCACTGGATTTGATTTTGACATCGCTTGAACAAAATTGTTAGTTAACTTTAGGCGTAGAGATTTAGATACCTGGGTGACATATTGGGGAGGCAAATTGTGACTCTGAAACTGAACCCGAGAATCAGCACCTTCAAGGAAGGAGAATTCTAGTTTGAGAGGGAAAAGGATTTTTTATGTCAACTGGAATATCAGTTTCTAATTTCTATTGTGTACGTACTGTAATGGCTTTAGTAAACGTCTTGTCAAGCATATTGGAGAAGGAGGACTTGCAGATGGGAAAATCAAATCAAACATCCCATGAACACTTGAAGGAAATAAATTTGCAGGGTGAGGAGGATATAAAGGAGGAATGGATCTGACTGGATTCCTCTGCAGAGTTGGTATGGACTCTAGATAGACTTAATTGATTCATCAGGACCAGATGATCATCAGCCATTGAATGTGGAAGGAGAAATATTTGTCTGTTTGAAAATATTTCTAACATCAGTATGACTGGCAAAGCATCGAGACAAACGCACCCAAGTGAGAGTGTTCCAGTGCAATGACTTTGGAAAGAGCTGCAGCTAGTTACACAGCCTGACAAAGCATTGCACCATTTACAACGGGGAGAGACCGTTTATATGAGGCTTCAACTGATTGTTGAACATAGTGAGACACAAGGACACCCACAACAGGGAAAAACCATGTAAATGTGGGGCCTGTGGAATGGGATTCTATTACCCTCTGCTCTCGGCCTCCTCCCTGCCCCCATTGCATTTGGAAAACCTGTGGATTTATGATTTACGCAATCTGGACACTACTGTATTCCTTTAATGAAACCTAACTTTTCTATTAAGCAGATTAAAGGAGTGTTATTAGCGTCAGGGGATAGGAATTTAGAAGATGAAAAGCAAATTGTGTTAAAATTGCACCAGCAGTTTGTCCATCCTTCTTTGCAAAGGTTAAAGATTTTGCTAAGGGATGGAGAGTACACTAAAATTACAGAGCAGATAAGCAATAGATGTGGCATACATAAGAAATACAGAAGGACACTGTCACGGCTGATAGTGAGTCCACCTTTAGCGGGGCATTTCAATGAAGTTCTGACAATAGATTTAAAGGTATGGGATAAAGAAAAGAACATTTTTGTTTTATATTTCGTAGATTTGGCAACAAGGTTTAGCCAGCCGACAATCATATACAGTAAAGAAGAGAAAATAATTGTGGATCAGATAATGGAGAAGTGGATAGGGACTGGATTGGGACCACCAGCAAAATTCCTCACCAATAATGGGGGAAATTTGCTAGTGACGAGCTTGTGGATATGTACAAAAACATGAATATAATAGTTATGAATGCCGCAGCTGAAAGCCCCTTTAGTAACGGAGTGTGTGAAAGGAATCATGCAGTAATAAATGAGATGCTTCGTAAAATATTGGTGGATAGACCAAGCTGTAAATTATCATCAGCTCTAGCATGGGCTGTCCATGCCAAGAATTCACTGCAGATGGTTGGGGGCTATAGTCCATATCAGTTGGTTTTTCGGTAGAAACCCAAAAATTCCTTCAGCCCTGAATGGTCAGCCCCCAGCTTGGGAGGGAACTACGATTAGCTCTACCTTATCTGAGCATCTAAATGCACTGCACACGGGTAGAAGAGTGTTCTTTAAAGCCGAAGTTTCGGAAATAATCCGGCGAGCTCTAAGACACAATGTATGACCATCGGAAACTATTTTCAATCGGGGAGACATGGTATACTGTAAGAGAGAAGGACTTAATGAGAGGAAAGGTCCAGGAAAGATTATCAGTAAAGATGGTAAAACAATCATTTACAACATGGGAACTACACTATTCGGGTGCACTCATCAAGGTTAGTTGGCACAGACTACAAATTTGCGGGTTCAGAAAGTGTAGGAAGGGACGAGGAACCATGTGCTTCTCATACCCATATGTTGCACGATTGTGAGGACCAGGTAGATAAAGTTGACAGGGTATCTGAAGATGGAGACAGTACTTTGGACAAAGAAGATGAAGCGATTTGTCCCAGAGGATGAATGTCAAAAGCTGGCACTAAAGTTACATGCTTGCCAGAAGGAGCCAGTCAATGGTGGGATGCAATGGTCGTAGGTAGAGCAGGGAAGGCCACTGGAAATATTAAAACTGGTTAAATGTATGAGATAAAGGCCTATGGATTGGAAACATGAAGTACAAAAGTAGAAGGCATGGAAATGCAGTATCAGTTCAGACAGTGGGCCTGGGAGTGAACATGCCTCTTGGAGGAGATCGCGAACTGTTGAATGAACATCTATAAATGGGAGGGAGATCAAACATAACATCCGGAGCATGATAGAAGGCAGGATAGAGAGTATAGCTTAACAAGGTCAAGGAATATAGCACAGACTGGTAACAAGGAGCAGAAGCCCATGTGATTGAGAAGCCTTATTAGTTTCAAACAAATTAGACTATAAATTAATAAAGGATGCCAAACAGCAAGAACTACAGAGTTGCAAAGAATTTGGGGTATACCAGATAGGGGACAACCAGCTCTGTCTCATAGGCGGATATGCATGGAAAAGGTGCTTCCTGATGGGACTTCTAAAACTAAAGCCAGACCAGTGGTATGAGGGTTTGAAGAAAAACTGCGTGACCAGGGTGCGCGAGTACATTCACCGACAGCAGGGAAAGTTATGTTGGAGATCCTTTTGGCTCTATTAGCTACAAATGCTTGGGAATGCAAGTCCATTGATATTAAAGCTGCTTTTTTGCAGGGAGACCAACTTCAAAGGGAAATTTTTCCCCGTCCACCAAAAGAGGTGCCAAACGCAGAAAGGATTCTCTAGAAGCTAAATAAATGTGTATACAGTTTAAATGACGCCTCCAGAGTTTGGTATTTCTCAGTGAGGTCAGTTTTGTTAGTGCTGGGCTGCCTTCGGTTGGAAGGCCCGGCAATGTTTTATTGGTACCATGGAGGGAACTTGCAGGCATCTTTATGATGCATCTAGATGATTTGTGTGGGGTAGTAGTAGTGAATTTGAAACAGTTGCCATTAATGGGCTCAGAACGGAGTTTAAAAATTGGAAGTCAGCCTTTTGTTGCATTTAAGTACATTGGATTGGAAATCAGGCAGGAAGGATCACATATCCTTTTACATCAGCAATCCTACTTAGAGAACATCAATCCCGTTGCAATTAGTCATGGTAGGGCCTCCCAGAAAGATACCGCGGCTTCTGAAATTGAAAAAAAGGAATGCAGAAGTCTAATTGGGCAACTCAGTTGGCTAGGCAAACAAACAAGGCTTGATGTCAGTTCTGACATTTTGGAATTAAGCACTAAAATGAACGATCCCAAGGTTGAAGGGATTATTCTGGAAAACAAATCATTGACAACATTAAAAATGGAACAGTGTGTTTGAAATTCCATCTCTGGGTGATGTTAGAAAAATGAAATGGATTGTGTTTAGTGATGTGTCTTATGCACATCTATATGATGGGTTTTCAAGTGTGGGAGGATTTATAATATTTCTTATGGTGAAAAAGGCAAATGTTTCCCTTTGACATTGGAATCTAAAAAGATGCAAGGAGTTGTAAAAAGTACGTTAGCAGCGGAGACTCTTGCCCTTGTTGAGGTGATAGATATGGCATTCTATCTATCAAAGATACTGGAAGACGTTTTAGATGGAAAAGGGTATTCAGGGATGGTACCTATCGAATGTCTCATAGATAATAAGTCACTTTGGGAAAATGTTCACTCTATGAAGTGCGTTAATGGGAAGAGATTGTGAATTGACATTGCAAGCTTAAAAAAGATGCTCGAGAATAAGGTTGTCAAGATCGAATGGATTGATAGCAGCTACCAATTATCTGACTGCTTCACCAAAAGAGGAGCAAGCTCCAAGAAGTGATTAGAGATCTTCAAAGAGGGATGTCTTTCTCTTTAAGAAAAAAATACTCCTTTTCTGTGGACATATCTGTACATGTGTGGTCTTTTTTTAAGGAGGAGAATAAGGTGAATTTATTGAATGAAACAATATATATTGATAAAAGCAAAAATAAAAGCAAAATACTGCGGATGCTGGAAATCTGAAACAAAAACAAAAATAGCTGGAAAAACTCAGCAGGTCTGACAGCATCTGCGGAGAGGAACACAGTTAACGCTTCGAGTCCATGTGACTCTTCATCAGAACTATATACTGATGTTTGTTATTACTTTTTTTTGTGTGATTATATAAACTTAAAGGTTATTTTATTTTTAAGAAGAGGGGAATCTGTTAGGGAAGGAAACAGTTAAAGAAGTCCAATTGCTAATTATTAAGTTGTTTAACTAAGTACCCATTCGGTTGTATAAAAGGGATAACAGTTGAGACTAGTTGGCTCTGTGGAGAGTTTTATAACAAGCAATAAAATTATGTCTGAAGGAGTTAGTCTTGGCTTTGGTCTTCATTTCTAAACAACTATTGGAACTTAACATATAATTGTATAAGACTTATTTACACTTGTATTCCAATCCCTTTGTAATATAGGCTAACATACCAGTTGCCTTCCTAATTACTTGCTCTACCTGAATGTTAAGCTTCCGTAATTCATGTACAAGGGCAGCCAGGTCTCTCTGAATACAACCATTTCCCAGTCTTTCACCATTTGAAAATTATTTTGCTTTTGTTTTATTTTTTCTCCCCAGTGAAGTGGATAACTTCACACTTCACCACATTGTATTCCATCTGCCATGTTGTTACCCACTCACCCAACCTGTCTATATCCCTCTGTGGACTCTGTCCTCCAAACTGTTTACTTTCCCACCTAACTTTGCATTGTCAGCAAATCTGGATATGTTACACTCAGTCCCACCGTCTAGGTAAATAATATAGATTGCAAATAGCTGATTCCCAATTACTGATCCTCGTGGTGCCTGCCAGTTATAGTCTGCCAACCTGAAAATGTCCCATTTATTCCGAACCTCTGTTTTATGTCTGTTAACTGACCCTCAATACATGCTAAGATATTGTCTCCATCACATGAGACCTAATTTTGTGTAATGACCTCTTCTGTGACACCTTATCAAAAGCTTTTTGAAAATATAAACTGCTTTCCCCTTATCCACCTGACGGTTATGCTCTGTTCCCTGTGTTATTCTCATTACCTTTTCCTGACCCACTCTGCTTACTTTTACCCAAACATTGCTCTGGAGCTTGACATTTCCCTTGCTGCTTTTGAATTTACTCTTTCCTGAATTATCCCACACCCACCACCACCAGATGGGCTGGTAAGATGGGCAGAGCAGTGGCAAATGGAATTTAATCCTGAGAAACTTGCTTTTTGGGAGGACTAACACGGCAAGGGAATACACAATAATTGGTAGGACCCGAGGAAGTACAGAGGATCAGAGGGACATTGGTGTACATGTCCATAGATCCCTGAAGGCAGCAGCACAGGTAGATAAGGTGAAGACGGCATATGGGATACTTGCCTTTATTAGCTGAGGCATGGAATATAAGAGCAGGGAGGTTATGTTAGAGCTTTTTAAAATGCAAGTGGGCTTCTCAGGATTAAATTCCATTTGCCACTGCTCTGCCCATCTTACCAGCCCATCTATATCGTCCTGTAATCTAAGGCTTTCCTCCTCACTATTTATGACGCCACCAATTTTCGTGTCACCTGTGAACGTACTGATCATACCTCCTATATTCCACGTCTAAATCATTAATGTACACTACAAACAGCAAGGGTCCCACAGCTGGAGTACTGTGTGCAGTTCTGGTTGCCACACTAGAGGAAAGATGTGATTGCACTGGAGAGGGTGCAGAGGAGATTCACCAGGATGTTGCCTGGGCTGGAGGATTTCAGCTATGAAGAGAGACTGGATAGGCTAGGGTTGTTTTCCTTATAGCAGAGAAGGCTGAGGGGGGACCTGACAGAGATGTACAAAATTATGAGGGGCAGAGATAGGGTAGATAGGAAGAAACTTTCCCCCTTAGCGGAGGTGTCAATAACCAGGAGGCATAGATTTAAGATAAGGAGCGGGAACTTTAGAGAGGATTTGAGGAAAAAAAAATTTCACCCAGAGAGTGGTTGGAATCTGGAACACGCTGCCTGAGGGGGTGGTAGAGGCAGGAGCCCGGGCAACATTTAAGAAGTATTTAGATGAGCTCTTGAAATGCCAGAGCATACAGTGGCCCCACACAGGCCAAGTGCTGGAAAACTAGACTGGAATAGATAGGTGCGGCCAGTATGGACATGATGGGCCGAAGGGCCTGTTTCTGTGCTGTATAACTCTATGAATCTCTGTTAGTGTTTTTTTTGGTGTTTCTTCAGGTGTCTTTCCAAATGACTATAATAAAGCTGAAGAAAAATAAAACTAAAGAAGTGAGCTTTCACAGGTAAACAGAGCTTCAACCATCTTAGACCAAAAAGTGTTAAAGAGGATGGGGCTTCCCACAACTTGTGAGCTCCGAAGCATAACCTCAAGGGTGAAGCTTATCTTCAGGGAATCACATTTTTTGTGCCTTTTCCAATTGTACAAGTCAATTGTGATTCATTCTTAAAGGTTTACTTTCACTCAGTAATTATAACTTTTCACATTTCTCAGCCCAGGAACCGGCAGCATTTTAGATTAAATACTAATCGTGCACTTCTCTTGGAGCTGGTGTTTGGAGACGATCATGTCCTCTGTAGATCTGCCAGCACAGAAACTGCACTCTGCTTCTGGATACACACAGTCTGCAAATAGATGAAGTCTTTAAGCATGATGCTAGTGAAGGTCTTCCCAGTGACGTTAGGGAGTGAGATGCCCCTGTAGTTGTTGCAATCTTCTCTGTCACCTTTGTTTTTGTTTACTGTGATGATTTTTGCTTCACACATGTCCTGTAGAACGGATCCTACCTTCCAACAGAGGAGGAGATGATGAAGGTGTGACAGTAGATGGGACTTTCTGTGCTTGAGCAGTTCAGCTGGAATTCCATCCTTGCCGGTTGCCTTTCTGCTTGCTGAACAATCAATGGCCTTTTTCAGCTCAAGTGATGAGGTTTCCTCGTCCAACTCAGCCCTGACAGGAAGCTGCTGGGGAGAGTTAAACAGAGACTGGGAGATGTCTGTCTCACAGGGATTACAGCTCCCAGTGTTAAACCCAGTGACAACCTGCTCACTTCTGTCAGTCAGCAGTTCACCATCTGCCCATTTCATGGGAGGGGCAACTTTGATGATGGTCGGACCAAGCGCCCTCTTGATCCCATCATACATGGCACATAGTTCCCGTTGTGACAGGCAGTTTGGATTTCTTGACACAGGCTGATCTAGTGTTTACTTACACAGCTCCTCCCTGTCTTTTGCACAACTGTCTAGGAGACTTTCAAGTTATGCAGTGTTCTAGCTGTCGGGTTTATGTTGTGCATCAGGTTGGCTTTGCTTTTTGCTTCAATGACAGATTCATCTCTGCTGAGTGGGTCTCAAACCAGCCTTTGTTGTGGGTTCCACCTTTACCAAATGTTGCTGCTGCTGTGTCAGAAATGATTGAATCAGCGACTTCCAAACATCATCAATATCGATGTTGATTGATGAAGCTTTTATTGATGTGCCGGTAAAATATTTTACTGTTTTGTTTAACCTTCCTTGATAATTTAATTTCATGATGGAGGTGTCACTGTGAAGAATGTGGAAGTCACTAAGAATTGTCAGCAAGGATTAATCAGCACTTTCTAATTGTCGATGCTAATCAGAGGAACTGCAAAATACACAGAGGCGGCAGGAAAACTCTCCCCACAAAAGCCCCCAAAACCCCATGAATATTCAGTCACTGGGGTGACCATTGAAAAAAAGTTGCCCCCGAATGTGGGAGAGACAGAATCTGTGAGAAACAGCTTCTTCAGTCAGATTCTGTCTCTCCTGAACTTGCTGCTCTTCTATTCAGTCCTGGATGTGATTAACAGAAAAATCCAATCACTATAGTCACTTGTGAACTTGCTGGTGTCTCAGCAGTGTGGATGACCGACCAAATCTCTTCCCACACATGGAACAGGTGAATGGTCTCTCCCCAGTGTGAACTTGGTGGTGTCGCAGAAGGGTGCATGTCTGATTGAATCTCTTCCCACACACGGAGCATGGGAACGGCTTCTCCCCAGTGTGAGTGCGCTGGTGTACAGTGAGGTCAGATGATTGCTTGAACCCAGTCCCACAGTGAGAGCATCTGAACGGTCTCTCGTCAGTGTGAACACGTTGATGGGACATCAGTTCCCCAGAACTTTTATAGCACTTCCCACAGTCTGGGCATTTAAAAGGTCTCTCATCAGAGTGAACTCGCTGGTGTCTCAGCAGGTGGGCTGAAATGGTGAATCCCTTCCCACACTCGGAGCAGGTGAAGGGCCTCTCTCCAGTGTGCATCCGCTGGTGTGTCAGCAGGTTGGATGACTGAGTAAATCCCTTCCCACACTTGGAGCAGCTGAACGGTCTCTCCCCAGTGTGAGTGCGCTGGTGCGTCAGCAGATGGGATGAGGTAGTGAATCCCTTTCTACACTTGGGGCAGGTAAACGGCCTCTCCCCGGTGTGAATGCGCCGATGAATTTCCAGCCTAACTGGATAATTGAATCCCTTCCCACAATCACCACATTTCCACAGTTTCTCCCCAGTGTGACTCTGCTTGTGTCTCGACAGGACAGAACAAGTGTATGGTTCCTCTCCAACGTGAACGGTGCTTTTTCCTTCCATGTTCAAAATCCGGTAATATTCAGGATACAATTAATTGGACAACTTTGCCAGATCCTGATGTGATGTTTGATTTCAGTTTCCTGACTGCAAATCCTCCCCTTCTAATATCCTGTGAAATTGATTGAAAACAGAAAAAAGGGAGTGAGAGGGAACCCACAAAAACACAAAGGCAGGTTGTGAAATTGAGTTGAATGAATCTGGTCATTTGTGGGGCTGGCACTGGGAGAAAGTGACCATGAAAACTGCTGGATTGTCGTAAAAATGCAACTAGATCACCAATGTCCTTCAGGGTAAAGAACCTGTCACCTGGTCTGGGCATGCACAAGACTCTGGCCTCTATGGGTGGAGAGAGAGAGAGAGCGAGGTGAGAGGGGCAAAGGGCGGAGAGAGAGATTTTATATATCTACAACTCGACCAGAACTTTGACAGAATCTCCCAAACTCTCAACCTCCAACACCTAGAAGGACCAGAGTAGCAGGTGGATACAAACGCCATCACCTGCAAGTTCCTCTCCAACTCACACACTGTCCTGACGTCTGACATCTAGCACTGCATGAGGAGAAATTTCCTCCATTTAACATACAAACATACAATTTAGGAGCAGGAGTCGGCCACTTGGACCCCCGAGCCTCCTCCGCCATTCAATAAGATCATGGCTGGTCTGATTGTAACCTCCCGCCTACCCCCGATAACCTTTCACCCCCTTGTTTATCAAGAATCTATCTAACTCTGCCTCAAAAATATTCAAAGACTCTGCTTCCACTGCCCTTTGAGGAAGGGAATTCCACAACCTTCTGAAAGAAAAAAATCCTCTTCTCTGTCTTAAATGAGTGGCCCCTTATTTTTAAACGGTGACCCACACCCTCATGTCCACCTTTGATGCTCTAGTTCCGAGTGAAGCCTTGACTCTCTCTCACCCTGGACACTCCCTCCAGTACAACCCTCATGTCCGTTCGTTTAGCTCCAAGGGATGCAGACTTGAACGGCGGACAACTGGTTTAACCATCCACCCCCAGATCTTGCTGAAGCACATAACGCACTATAGGTTTCTTTTCTCACCCGCTATAACTGTTCACTATTCTAGGATCATCCTCCAATGCAAATAAAACCCCAGGCTTCTTTTCTCTCATGCAAATCATCTTTCTTAAACCTTTTTCCACTGTCTCCTCCACCCTCACTTCCAATAGTAAGAGAGAGGAGCTCACAGACTTTTGTCACTAAGATCAAGATCATCCATTCAGCTGCCTCCACTGCTTCCTTCCCTTCCACTAGCCCACCTGGCCAAAGTTCCTCTGAAGCTTCCCCCTGCCCTAGCCCCGAACAACTTTCTCTAGTTTCTCTCCTGTCTCCTATGTACCCTCTCCGAACTTAAGTTGTCCATGACACCCACTGCTTGCTTCCTCAATACTTTTAACAGTTCTCTCCAGGTGCTGTTCCTTTCTCCTTTAAATATGCCATATCACCGCTTTCCCCAATAAGCATCGCTCAATACATAAGCTTTCCTCAGTAAATATTGGGAAGACTGAAGACATTGTCTTCAGTCCCTGCTACAAACTCCACTGCCTAGTCACTGACTCCGTCCCTCTCCCTGGGAACTGCCTGACACTGAATCTGATTGTTCACATCCATGGTGAAATATTTCACCCCACGATGAGTTTCTAACTACATATCCGCATCATCACCAAGGCTGCCTATTTCCACCTCAGTAACACCGCCTGACTGCATCCCAGTCTCAGCTCATCTGCTGCTGAAACCATCATCCAATCCTTTAGCACCTCTGGACTTAACAACCCTAACGCACTCCCGGTCGTCCTTCCAGATTCAACCTCCACCATCCAAAACTCTGCTGCTCTTGTGCTTACTTGGACCAAGTCTTGTTCATCCATCACCCCTGTGATCGCTGATCTACAAAGGCTCCCAAGTCAGAGGCAGAAACATTTTAAAATCAGCATCCTTGGTTTTCCTCCATGGTTGCGATCATCCCTATCTCTGTAATATCCTCCAGCCACACAACCCTCCAATATATCTGCACTTATCCAATTCCACCCTCTTAAGCATTCCCGATTTTAATTGCTCCATCATTGGTGGCCCAAGCTTTGGAAATTGCTCCCAATCCTCTCTAACTTGATTTCCTCTTTTAAGACACAACTTAAACCAACCTCTTTCACCAAATTTATGTCCTAATATCTCATCGTGTGGCTCGTTGGTAAATGTACCTTTGTAAAATTTCTGTGAAATGCCTTGGAATGTTTTATGTTAAAGGTGTCAGATAAACACAAATTCTTACTGTTGATTTGGACATACATCACCTTTCCTGCATCATCACTGGGTGAAAATCCTGTAACTCCTTACCTAACAGCATTGTGGGAGCACCTTCACCACATGGACTGCAGAGGTTCAAGAAGGTCAAACACCATCTTCTCCACAAGCAACTGGTGACTGGCAATATATGCTGGTATTGGTGGAGAGAGAAACAGAGTTAATGATTCAGGGTCTGTAGAATGAATTACAGGCAATAAAAATGGTGCAGAATTTGATGGTCAATATAAGCTCAAAAGTGAAAGAGCTGGTAAGCCAGCAGCACATGGTCAGGGGATGGGCAACAGTGGAAACCTCATTTAGACATGGTCAGCAGAAGGAACAGTAAAATGCTGAACATAACTAAAATACACCCAATATTAGAGGCAGAGGAAGTTAGACAATGGCAGAGAGGTGATCAGGGAAGAGAGTGTTGAAACAGAGCAATGGATGGGCATGGATTCAGATCCACAGCAGAAGAATCAGACCAGCCCCAGAGCCATGGAATCTCTCACGAAAAGCAATAGTCAAAAACACTCACATCTGAAACAATTTCAGTTTTCAATATTAAAATCTCCTGCTGGAGCCTGCAGCTGGAAAGATATCAGAAGCACTGGAGTCAGAGAAAAATCTCCCAGTTGAGGAAATACCCAGGAAGCGGGGTGATGTCACTGAGCTACTGTCAGTGTGTGATGACATCACAGACACGAACACAGAACATCTGGGTCTGTGCAAACCAGTGATCACCACACATTATGAAGGATGTGAGGGTCCTTGAGAGGATGCAGAGATTTACCAGAATGGTTCCAGGGACGAGGGATTTTAGTTGCAATG
The DNA here is from genome assembly GCF_964194155.1 of Cetorhinus maximus. Lineage (NCBI taxonomy): Eukaryota > Metazoa > Chordata > Chondrichthyes > Lamniformes > Cetorhinidae > Cetorhinus > Cetorhinus maximus. The sequence continues at coordinate 125,189 of NW_027596623.1, forward strand.
TTAGGTTGGAGAAACTGGGCTTGTTCTCCTTGGAGCAAAGGAGACTGAGGGGAGATTTGATAGAGGTGTACAAGTTAATAATAGGTTTAGATGAGGTAGATAAAGAAAAGCTGTTCCCATTATTTGATTGTAAAAAATTATGGACACGGATTTAAGATTTCGGGAAGAGATAAAGAGGGAATGTGAGGAATCACTTCTTTTTTAATAGTGAGTGGTAATGACCTGGAACTCAATGCTTACACTCAAAGGCCGATAATATCCAGGTCCTGATGAATCGGGTCTGCTCTGGATGTGATGTTTGGTTTGACTTTCCCGCCTGTAAATCTTCCCCTTCTCACCCCCTGTAAAAGGTGTTTCCAAAACCCATCCCTGTCAGTCCAGGATAGAAATGCACACCATTCCCTCCTCCTGCTCCAGGATCAGTAAAGTGAGTTAAAGGTGATTTCTCATTAACAAACCCATTGCTGCATTTCCTTCATTAACCCACATTTGTCCACTCGGGCCTGGCACCGGGAGAAAGCCCGCAGCTGCCGTTCCGTTCGGTGCAAAGGCGGGCCCGGTACTTTCTTACTGGGGGTGCTGAGGCCTCCACTGGGTGTTTGTGAAGCCTCCCCTCCCACCCACTGCCCCTAACGCTGCCTCCGCTTATCCGCCTCCTTCCCGCCTGAAGATGAGACAAACAAGCGTCTGTCCACGGACATCACCTGCACTGCGCATGCTCCAGATCACAATGCCCGGGGAGTGATTGACGGCAGCGCCGGACCAATAGAAATATGGGACAGGACTGGAGGACCAAGAGGCGAATCGGATGGTCCTCCAACCAATCGGAGTGAATGAGGGGCGGAGCTGAGCCTGGATCTCCCTCATTGGCTGAAACTCTGCATCATTTTAGAAGCTGATTTGTCTCAAACTCCAGGAGAATACTGGACCTTTCTGTTTGTGGCTTTAAACAGATGAAACCCTGTGGGTGTGGAGCAAACATTTCAACATTTGTTAGTGAAATGAAATCATTCAGGACAGACAGCAGGGCCTCTCCCCGGCATGACTGCGTTGGTGTATCAGCAGATCCCTTGTGCTTTTGAAGCCAGAATCACAGACAGAACATTGAAAAGGTCTCTGATCAGTGTGAACAAGTTGGTGTGATGTGAGGTTGGTTAAACAAGTGAATCCCTTCCCACACACGGGGCAGGTGAACGGTCTCTCCCCAGTGTGAACACGGAGATGTTCAATGAGATTGGCTTCTCGGCCTCTTGGCTAAGATCAAGTGTAGTGTTGCAGGGGCGACACCATGGTCCTGCCATGGCAAGGTCGGGATGGAAGGGCGAAAACCAATCGCAATCCGAATTCATACCGTGGGTTACCTATCACCGTCCGAGTCACGGTGAACCACAGCGACGAAGGAGGATCACCTATGGATCGGGGCTTCTTCACCAGGAGGATCCTGTTGAAGGCGTGCGGCTTCCAAGCTACGGAGATCTTCACCCTGCACGACTCCCGCAAAGGTGGTTATTTTGACGTCACGTTCAAGCAAGTGGCAGACTGCGTCCGGCTCCTGAGGGTGTTCGAGGAGAAGAGAGACCTGCCGGAGATGAAGATCCTGACGGCGGAGCCGCACTTTTCTCTGCCGTTGCAACGGGAACGTGAGGTGATGGTGCATGTGTACAACCCCTTCGTCCCTGTCGCCGACGTGGTCACCTTCCTCACCAGGTACTTCGATAAGGTGGGGAGCGGCACTGAGATTCGAGACGACTTGGGGATCTGGACAGGCAAACGCCTGTTTAAGGTCACGCTAAAGACCGATGGTAAGGGAGCCATTTTCCACCCTCCTTCCAGTTTCGCTATCGGGGGAAACCGTGGCTACCTGGTCTACGCTGGGCAACCCAAGCATTGTCGCTCATGCGGCAAGGCTGGTCATGTGGCGGCCAACTGCAGCGCCTCCCTCTGCAAGATCTGCAAACAGGAAGGGCACCAGACAAAAGACTGCAAACAGGCCAAGTGCTGCAACCTGTGTGGCGAGGCAAGTCACCTCTACAGGACCTGCCCCAAACGCTGCCGTACTTACGCACAGGCAGCCAAAGCCGACCACGGGGAAGCAGAAGAAATGTTCCGTGTCACTCCAACCACCAAGGCCCCCAGGGAGCTCAACGGGACAAAGGAGGACACAGAGAGAGACAAGGTGGAGAAAGAGATTGAGGCAACAGAGAGCCAATCAACAGCACCACCCCCTGAACCTTCCAGTCCTCAGGACAGCGAATCAATGGAGGAGGAGGCAGCAGTGGAAAAGCAGCAGGGGGAGTGGCGGACGGTGAAGAACAAGAAAAGTAAGAGGGAGCGAAGAAGAAGCAAAGGCGTTTCCCAGAGAAGCGGCAAGAGGCGTCTCCCATCCGACACGGATGACAAGGGCAGCAGCTCTTCGGATGAGGAAGTGCCAGAGCGGCACCGACAGAAGAGGCGGCAAAGCTCCAGGGCGTTGGAGGACGAGACACCCGAGCTCCAGAAAATTGGAGACAACAAGGAGACCAACGCACCCCAACTTTGCCTGCAACCTGAGGAGGCCAGTGCACCACAGCCCCTGGAATCTGGGAGCAGTGAGGCAATCATCGCACCCCAGCTCCAGGAAGCCGGGAACAGCAACCCCCCAGAGGGGGTGAGTTTTGGAGAAGCTTCTCCAGCAAAGGTCATCTCAAAATCCGCTCACTACGTGAACCTCCAGATGCCACTGGAGCAGAACACGGCCAAGGAGATCTACCTCAGCCCATCCAAAGTGAAGGAATTTGAGCTCACTACGGGTATGAAGGAGCAGACTAAAGGTCTGGGACTCTCAGAGACAGTGGGTTTGGTAGGAGAATAAATGCTTTAATATGGGTTTAAAGATTGTATCCATAAATGTGCGTAGCATTAAATCTACTACGCGATGTGTTGCGACCTTGGACTACCTAGCCAAGGTCAAAGCTGACCTGTTGTTTCTGCAGGAGTGTGCGATACCGCACCTCAGCTCCTACAGGCAATGGTCACGATGGTGGTCCCACGGGCCATCGATCTGGTCGGGCGGAAACGACTCTCGTTCCTCCGGCCTGGGTATTCTGCTGCGGGGAGGCAACTTCACCGTCTCCGAGGTCAAGGAGGTGGTGGGCGGGCGACTCCTGGTAGCAGACGTAATGTACAAGAACGCTCCACTCCGGTTAATTAACGTGTACGGCCCGGCACAAGGGGCTGAGCGGCTGGAGGTTTTTCAGCAGCTCCCACTGCTGCTGGCGACCTCCAGGCCGGTCATTCTGGGCGGGGACTTCAACTGCATCATCGATGCGGCTGGACGATCCGGCAGGGCCGGAAGCAGATTGGACGCTACGTCCAGATCCCTGATGGAAACAGTTAAGGATGCCAAGCTGCACGACGTCTTCAGCAACCCTGCAGACGGAGCGCAGCGTAGATACACCTGGTCGCGGCCAGACGGGTCCATTCGTTCCAGGATAGACTTCCTGTTTGTGTCCCGTGCATTCACAGTCAGATCCACCGACGTCAAGCCGGTGTTCTTCTCTGACCACTGCCTCCTACTGGCGGACTGCCACTTGGAGGAAGACCTGAGGGTGGGCAGGGGGGCATGGAAGCTAAATGTGCAACTGCTGACCCCAGAGAACATTGAGGAGCTCAAGAGGGATTACAAAGGTTGGAGAACCGTGAAACCCCTCTTTGAGTCCCTGACACACTGGTGGGAAGTGATCAAGGGAAGCATCAAGAGGTTTTTCATCCTCAAAGGCACCCAGAAAGCTAGAAAGGAACAGAGGGAAATGTCCCGACTCCAGGAAAAGATGCAGAATCTGCTCCGGCTGCAGTCGATGGGGGTCGATGTCAAGGAGGAGCTCCAAGAGGTGAAGGGCCAGCAAGCCTCGCACTTTGCCTCGGAGGCCTCCAAGATCATCTTCCGTTCCAGAGTCCGCTCCGTGGAGCAGGATGAGACGTGCTCACGTTTCTTCTTCCAAAAGGTACACAGAGAGCGCTCTGTGATCAGCAGCCTGAAGGAAGAAGACGGCTCAGTAAAGTCATCACGGTCCGACATTCTGAGGATCAGCAAATCCTTTTATGCCGGACTGTATGACGTGAAGCCCACGGACAGCACGGCCTCCCAGTCCTTCCTGTCCTCTATCACGGAGGTCCTAGACCACAGTACGCGGGAGAGCCTAGACAAACCGCTAACTCCTGACGAACTGACTAAGGCCCTCGAGTCCTTCGAGAAGAGTAAAACCCCCGGAAGCGACGGCCTGCCGGCGGAGTTGTATTCGGCTCTGTGGGACTTGATCGGCCCAGACCTGCTAGAAGTGTACGAGAGTATGCTCCTGGCCGGCAGCATGTCAGAATCCATGAGGAAAGGCATCATCACCCTCATCTACAAGCACAAGGGGGAAAGGGAGGAAATTAGAAATTGGCGACCCATTTCACTGTTGAATATGGACTATAAGATTCTGTCCAAGGTCATCGCCAACCGGGTCAAATCCGCTCTGGAATTGGTGATTCACCCTGACCAGACCTGCTCTGTGCCAGGCAGGAAGATCTCTGACAGCCTGGCGCTGCTCAGGGATACGATTGCCTATGTACAGGACAGGGGTGTGGATACCTGCCTCATCAGCTTGGATCAGGAGAAGGCCTTTGACAGAATATCGCACACCTACATGGGGGATGTGCTCTCCAAAATGGGCTTTGGGGAGGGAATTCGAAATTGGATCCAACTGCTCTACACTAACATCAGTAGCGCAGTCTCAATCAATGGGTGGGAAACAGATAGCTTTCCGATTAAATCTGGAGTCAGGCAGGGCTGCCCTCTCTCGCCTGTCCTTTTTGTGTGCTGCATAGAACCCTTTGCCGAGTCCATCAGGAAGGATCCGGGCATAAGAGGAGTGACGATCCCAGGCAGTGGAGGCACTCAGGTAAAAGCCTCCCTGTACATGGACGACGTCGCCGTCTTCTGCTCGGATCCGCTGTCGGTGCGCAGACTGATGCACGTCTGCGACCAGTTCGAACTGGCCTCGGGAGCCAAGGTAAATCGTGGGAAGAGCGAGGCCATGTTCTTTGGGAAGTGGGCTGACCGATCCTTTGTCCCCTTCACTGTCAGGGCTGACGGCCTGAAGGTGCTGGGGATATGGTTCGGAGGGACCGGGGCATGCGTTAGAAACTGGAAGGAGCGAGTGGCTATGGTGAAAAGGAAACTGGGCATGTGGGAGCGACGCTCCCTCTCCATTGCGGGTAAGAACCTGGTCATCAGGTGTGAGGTACTCTCGCTGTTGCTGTACGTGGCGCAGGTCTGGCCCATTCCACACTCCTGCGCGATGGCGATCACTCGAGCCATCTTCCGCTTTATCTGGAGGTCGAAAATGGATCGTGTCTGCAGGGACGCGATGTACAAGCCTCTAGATAAAGGGGGAAAAAACGTGCCCAACATCGCCCTCATACTGATGGCCACCTTTGTGTGCGGCTGCATCAAGCGGTGCGTAGACCCTCAGTACGCAAACACCAAGTGTCACTACGTGCTGAGGTTCTACCTGTCCCCGGTGTTGCGAAGGATGGGTCTGGCCACACTGCCGCGGAACGCTCCAAGTAGTTGGACCGTGCCGTACCACCTGTCCCTGGTGGAAAAATTTATGCAGAAAAACACCTTTGACCACAAGTCCATCAGGCAGTGGTCAGCACGTAACGTCCTAGAGGCCCTGAGGGATAAGGAGAGGGTGGACCCTGTGGGATGGTTCCCCGAGCAGACTGTCAAAGTCATTTGGCAGAATGCCTCATCGCCAGAACTTTCCAACAAGCACCAAGACGTAGCTTGGCTGGTGGTGAGAAAGGCCCTCCCCGTCAGATCCTTCCTACACGCCAGGAGTCTCACCCCCTCTGCACGATGCCCTCGAGGTGGCTGTGGTGGGGAAGAGACCGTTGTTCACCTCCTGGTGGATTGTGCCTTTGCAAAGAAAGTCTGGAGAGAGATGCAGTGGTTGCTGTCGAGGTTCATCCCGAGCAGTTCTGTGACACAGGACTCTGTGCTCTACGGGCTGTTCCCAGGGACACACACCGAGACAAACATCAACTGCAGCTGGAGGATCATCAACTCAGTGAAAGAGGCGCTTTGGTCTGCCCGAAACTTGTTGGTCTTCCAGCACAAAGATTTGTCCCCGACCGATTGTTGCGGACTGGCACAATCCAAAGTCCAGGACTACGTGCTGAGGGACGCACTAAAGCTTGGGGCAGCTGCCGCAAAGGCGCAATGGGGAAGGGTCGCTGTCTAAGACCTTTCTACCACAGCGCACCGAGAGACTGGGAACTGTTTAGAGCCCCTCGGGCTGTACAGATCAAAATGAAAGGCTGTAAATGACTGTAATATTGTTTGTACTGATGCACCTGGTGATACATTTTGTAAAAGTTTAACCTGGATTGTACCCTTGTAATGTTGTTTTTGAAATGGTTTTGAATGTGATTGAAGATTTTTATGAATAAAGTATATTTTTACAAAAAAAAAAAAAAAAAAAAAAATGAGATTGGATGACCGTCCAAATCTCTTCCCGCAGTGAGAGCAACTGAATGGTCTCTCCCCAGTGTGAACTCGCTTGTGTTCAGTCAGGGTAGATGATTTAGTAAAGTCCTTCCCACACACAGAGCAGGTGAATGGTCTCTCCCCAGTGTGAACTCGCTTGTGTTCAGTCTGGGTAGATGATTTAATAAAGTCCTTTCCACATATGGAGCAGGTGAATGGTCTCTCCCCAGTGTGAACTCGCTGGTGTGTTAACAAGGTAGATAACTGAGTGAATCCCTTCCCACAATCAGAACAGATGAACGGTCTCTCCCCAGTGTGACTGCATCGATGAGTTTCTGTCTTGGATGGATAATTGAATCCCTTCCCACAGTCCCCACATTTCCATGGTTTCTCCATGGTGCGGGTGTCCTTGTGCTTCTCCAGGTTGAATGATCAGTTGAAGCCTCGTCCACACACAGAAAAAGGGGTACACTTTCTCTCTGCTGAGAATGATGTGGTGTTTTTCAGGCTCTGTAACTGGTTAAAGCTCTTTCCACAGTCAGTTCACTGGATCACTCTCACTCGGGTGTACGTGTGTGTCTTGCTGCTTTTCCAGTCACATTGAAGTTTGAAATCCTTTCCTACAGACAAAAATTTCTCGTTCTACATTCAAAGGCCGATGATATTCAGGTCCTGATGAATCAAGTGAACATCAGACCTTGACGTGATGTTTGATTTGAGTTTCATGTCTGTAAATTTTCATCGCCTTATGCCCTGGAAAAGGAGTTTACAAAGTCATCCCTGTCAGTCCAGGATAGAATTTCAGAGCAGACAATTCCAGTTTCTGTGGAATATTTTTTCTTCTCTAGTAGAATAAAATTAATGCGTAAATCATTTTCTCTCCTGGTCACTGGGACTGTGACTCACTTCTGCCCCACAAACAGCACCACTTACAGCAGGGAGAAACCATGCATGTGTTCTGCATGTTGTCAAGGTTTCAACTGATCCTCTCTTTTGTTAAAACACAAGTGCAATCACACTGGGGAGAAGCTGTGTCAATGTGGCGATCTTGAAAGGAATTAAACTATCTGTCATGTGGTATTTATAAACGGTTTAGACTTGAATGTAGGAGGGTTGATCAGTAAGTTTGCGGATGACACAAAAATTGGTGGGGTGGTAAATAGTGAGGAGGAAAGCCTGAGATTACAGGAGGATATAGACGGGCTGGTCAGATGGGCTGATCAGCGGCAAATGGAATTTAATCCTGATAAGAGTGAGGTGATGCACTTGGGCAGGTCAAACAAGGCACGGGAATACAAAATGAATGGAAGGACCCTGAGAAGTACCGAGGATCAGAGGGACCTTGGTGTGCATGTTCACCGGTCCCTTAAGGTAGCGGCGCAGGTTGATAAGGTGGCTAAGAAGGCATATGGGATACTTGCCTTTATTAGCTGAGGCATAGAATATAAGAGCAGGGAGGTTATGCTGGAACTGTATAAACTTTGATTAGGCCATAGCTAGAGTATTGTGTGCAGTTCTGGAATCTGCATTATAGGAAGGATGTGATTGCACTAGAGAGAATGCAGAGAAGATTTACCAGGATGTTGCCTGGGCTGCAGAGTTTTTGCTATGACAGGAGATTGGATAGACTGGGGTTATTTTCCCTGGAGCAGAGGAGATTGAGGGGGGACATGATTGAGGTGTATAAAATTATGAAGGGCATAGATAGGGTAGACAGAAAGGAACTTTTCCCCTTGGTGGAGGGATCAATAACCAGGGGGCATAGATTTAAGGTAAGGGGCAGGAGGTTTAGAGGGGATGTGATGAAGAATTTTTTCACCCAGAGGGTGGTGGGGATCTAGAACTCACTGCCCGAAAGGGTGGTAGAGGCAGAAACCCTCATAACATTTCAGAAGGATTTGGATGTGCACTTGCGATGCCATGGCATACAAGGCTAGTGCTGGAAAATGGGATTAGAATAGTTAGGTACTTGTTTGACCGGCGCAGACTCGATGTGCTGAAGGGCCTTTTACTGTGCTGTGGATCTCTATGACTCTTTGACTGAGATTTGGAAACTCAATGCCACAGTCACACAGAGGAGAGGCTGTTCACCTGCACTGAATGTGGGAAAGGATTTTTATCACACCTTCGGGCACACCAGGGAGTGCACACTTATGAGAGACTGTATAAATGTTCTGACTGCGAGAAGAATTTGAAAAGCACAAGGGATCTGCTGAAACACCAGTGAGTTCACACAGGGGAGGGGCTGTTCACCTTCTCTGAATGTGAAAAGAGCTTCAGTCGTTCATCCAACCTGCAGGCAGACCAGTGAGTTGTCAAGTGACTGCAGGATTCTGCTGTTATTGCTGCTGTTAATCACATCGAGGACTGAACCATGTTGATTTTGACATTGGGGCCGATTTCTGCTGATGTTAACAATCTTTATGGCTAGGGTGAAATTTAATATTCTGGTAGTCGGTTTGCTTTACTTTGTATCCTTTCCTCTCCAAATAAAGTATATTCCTTCAGGTTATATTTGAGATTTTGTGGGATGAAACAAAGAGTGATTTACTTGTACTTCTTGCAGCTGAGTTACTGTATTAACTGCTCATGATCTGGTCTGCTCTACACTGGGAAGATGAAAAACAGATTGTGTGATCACTTTGTGGAACAACCTCTGTTCAGTCTGTGAGCTTGACCCTGAGCTTCCAGTCACTTGTCATTTTAATTCTCCGCCCCACTCCCACTCTGCCCTCTCTGTCCTTGGCCTCTTGAACTGTTCCAATGAAGCTCAGTGGGAGCTCCAGGAACAGCAGCTCATTTTTTAATTCGGCACTTTACCACCTTTAGACTCAACATCGAGTTCAGGAGTTTCTGCACCAACATTTCTCTCCCTGAAAAGGTGCTGGAACCTGATTCTATGTTTGACTCCACCCACTTGTCCTAGATTCCCCAACCAGTGGAAATAGTTCTCTCTACCTACCCTGTCAATTCCAATTAACATCCTGAAAACATTAGTCAAATCACCTCTTCATCTTCTAAATTTCAGAGATTACAACCCTCACAGCGAGGTGATGGATTTTGACAGGAAGGATAGAGAGAGAAAGACAATAGTGGCCTCATGGCACAGCTCGAAACAGTGTACAGAGTCAGAGGGATCTGGCCCTTTATGTACAGAGATTTTTTGAGGGTGACAGGATAGATTAAGAGAGCAGTTAGCAAGGTATATGCAATCTTGGGCTTCATAAATAGAGCTATTGAGTACCAAAAGCAAGGAAGCTATGCTGAATCTTTGTTAGGCTCTGGTTAGGCCACAACCCGAGTATTTGTGTCCAGTTCTGAACACCACACTTCAGGAAAGATGTAAAGGTCCTTGAGAAGGTGCAGAGGAGATTTAAACGAATGGTTCTAGCAAAGAGGTGAGGGTAGATTTAAAGAGGTATACTATATTATGAGCTTTAGATAAGGTGGACAAAGAAAATCTGTTCCCATCAGTTGATTGTAAAAGGGGGTACAGATTTAAGTTTTTGGGGAAGAGATAGAGGGGGATGTGAAGGAGAATAGGCACTTTAGGGAAATAAACTTGCAAGGATACAGGGATGTGGAGCAGGGGAATTGGTCTCACTGGATTGCTCTGGAGAGCTGGCATGGGCTAAATGGTACAAATGGCCTCTTCTGTGCCATTGTGACTCTATGGTTATTTCCTGTAATCCTATTTTGTAATTAAACCCTTGGAGTTCAGGTATCACTCAGGTAAATCTGTGCTACACTCTCTCCAAGACCATTCTATCCTTCCTTAGTTTGTTGCACAAAACTGAATGTATTATCTAGGTGTGGTCTAACCCAGGGTTTGTGCGTCTTGGTGCTTTTCCACAGACAGAACAGACAAAGCTTTTTCATTACTCATTCAGATGCTGATGATATTCAGGTTCTGATGAATCGAGTGACTCTGTCAGATCTTGATGTGGCGTTTGGTTTGAGTTTCCCGTCTGTCAATCCTCCACTTCTAATATCCCTGTAAAACAAATTTACAAAGACCTTTATTGTCAGTCCAAGATAGAAATTTCCAGGATAGAAATTTAGAAGAGACAAACATTACTCTTCGTTTGAGTTTGCTGTGTGGAAATTCACCCCTTCTCACCCTCTGTAAAAGGAGTTTCCAAAATCCATCCGTCAGTCCAGGATAGAAATGCACAACATTCTCTCCTCTTGCTGACAGGGACAGGGATGACCGCGCATGCGCCCTGCTGCATCTCGCCCCTGGGAAAGATGGCGGCCGTTAACTCAGGCCTGTGACCCAGAGCAGGCCAACAACTGTCGCCCCGTCCCGTGCAAACGCAGGATCGGGAGCTTCGAAGTGGGGGTTTGAGGTATTCTCCGGGTGTTTATGAGGCCTCCCCGCCCACTCCCCTGGCTCTAATCCTCTCCACCCACTCAACGACCCCATTACTCAACCTTACTCGACTGTTTCTTCCTTCTCCGTCTCACTCCAGGCACAACCCGCACTGCGCATGCCCCAATCAGGGACCGCATTGCGCATGCTCAACTTCCAGCTCGGTAATACGCCTGCGCAGCAAGCCCCCTGTCGTCTGGATAGGACACATTCTTCCCCGCGGAGAATGCTGGGTAACGATCCAGCCATTGAGAGTTGATATTGTTGAATCGAAACACTCGGCAGATCTGTTGTTTTTGTGGAAAGGGAAACATCACTTACATTTCAGGTCTATGACTTTTCATTAGAACTGCACTGCATCATTAGACGGACGTTGAGTCTGTTTCTCAATCCCCAGATACAGCCAGATATGCTGAGTATTTCCAGCATTGTCCGTTTTTATCTCTGGTTAAGGAAGCTGCTCTTGAACTTCACATTAGATTTATTACTAAGTTATATTCATTTTCGTCCTTGTAGAAGTGGAAACACCTTTCAGTTGTCTGGCCTGTAGAAACAGTTATGTGATCTTAAATTCCTCGATCAAGTCACCCCTCACTCACTTTTCCACATAAAACGTCTCCAGTCTGTTCAATATTTCTTGATAGGTATAACCTGTCAGTTGTAGCATTAGTCCAATAAACCTTTCTTGCATCACCCCCATCGCTCGCTTCTTGCATCGCTTCTAAATATGGAGACCTGAGCTAATCTGAGCACCGAACTCACCACTGTCCACAAATCACAGTATGTTTCAGTATTTTATTGATTTTCCCCATTAGCTGAATATAAGATGGGATGGAATGAGCAGACCCAATGAGCTAGTCTGTAACACTACGGAGCATCTGCAAACTTGCCTTACATTGGAACAGTGGACTGTTTATCCATCAATTATGACATGAAGAACAGCGTGTCTGAGAATGGCAGGATTTCAGTGCGGTGACACAAGGCCAGATTAAGTTGTTAATCTTATTGCCGAGCAGCAATAGGGAGCACTTGCAATTCATGTGCACTTTGTGCGTTTTCCAGATGAAAATAAATTGAATCTATCACTCTTGCTGAGTATATTCAAATAGAAATCCATTTCTTTTTGCATACTAAACGATTCAATGGATGTGCAAGATCATTTAATGGTGGAGCAGGTTCAGATGGTCGTATGGTCTCCCTCTGCTCCTATTTCTCATGTTCTTATGAACATCACAGTGAACCATTTCCATGCAAGCACAGCCGATGCAGAACCCGCCCTTTCACCTCCTCCTTTCCCACATTCCAGGGCCCCAAACACACTTTCTTGGTGACGCAGTGATTGCTACTCTTTGTTATTCATTATCATGTTTTCACTGCTCATGATGCAGTTTCCTTTGCACTGAGGATACTAAATCCGGCTTGGGCGACTTGTGGAGCATCACCATTGAGTGTTCAAGCGTGATCCTAGCTCTTGATCATTCTCTGGCCTCTCTGTCCTTGGCCTCCTGCACTGTTCCAATGAAGCTCCATGGAAGCACGAGGAACAGCAGCTCATCTTTGATCAGACACTTTACAACCTTATGGACTCTATAGTCATTTCAACAATTTCAGATCATAACCACACTCCAATTTTTTCGGACAGTAGGTGTTGGTAATGGTTCTGCTGTTATCGTTTGAACCCCCTCTGGACGTGTTTTCTGTTTCTTCATTTGTCCTATTAGTTTATTTATTTGTCTCATTATCACCAAATCTTACCTTGAATCATCACCCCCTTTGTCAATTAATCGCTCAGCCTTCCTATCACAAGACCGTTTGTTCTTCCCTCCTCTCGCTCTCTCTTTCTCCTGACTCTGTCCTTACTGCTAAACTATTGAATCTCTGAATTCTTCCAGTTTGGATAAAAAGCCAGCAAGCTGAAACATTCACTCTGCAGGTCCGTGAACTATCAAATGAAGTAGAAAAAGAAAGGTATTATAAATTTCAACAAAGTACACAGACAGGGAAAGGAGGAGAGGGAACGAACATATAAACATACGAACATAGAAACATACAAATTAGGAGCAGGAGAAGGCTATTCGGCCCCTCAAGCCTGTTCTGCCATTCAATAAGATCATGGCTAATCTGATTGTAACCACAACTCCACATTCCACATTCCTGTCTCCCCCCCGATAACTTTTCATCCCCTTGCTTATCAAGAATCTATCTACCTCCGTTTCAAAGGAAAAAACATATTCAAAGACTCTGCTTCCATCACTTTTTCAGGAAAAGAAGTTCCAAAGACTCAAGGCTCTCTGAGAGAAAAAAAAGACTTCTCGTCTCTGTCTTAAATGAGCGACACTTATTTTTAAACAGTGAGTCCTAATTCAAGATTCTTCCACAAGAGGAAACATCTTTTTCACATCCACCTTCTCAAGACCCTTATGTGTTTCAAGTAAGTTGCTTCTTACTCTTCTAAACTCCAGATACAAGCTTAGCCTGTCCACCCTTCCCTCAGAAGACAATCTGCCCATCCAAAGTATTAGTCTAGTAAACATTTTCTGAACTGATTCCAACGCATTTACATCCTTTCTTAAACAAGGGGAACAGCGCTGGACACAGTACTCTAGAAATGGTCTCACCACTGCCCTGTGTAACTGAAGCATAGTCTCCCAACTTTTGTATTCAGTTCCCCTTACAATGAACGATAACATTCTATTAGCTTTCCTAATTACTTGCTATACCTTTTGTGATTCATGCATTCGGACACCACGACCCCTCTGCATCTCAGTGCTCTGCAATCTCTCACCATCTAGGTAATAAGCTGCTTTTTTATTCCTCCTGCCAACATTTGGCAAGTTCACATTTGCCCACATTATGCTCCATTTGCCAGATGTTTGCTCACTCACGTTACCTGCCTATATCCCTTTTTAGCCTCCTTATGTCCTCTTCACACCTCACTTTCCTACTTTTCTTTGTGTCATCAGCAAATTCAACAACCATACCTTTCGTCCCTTCATTCAAGTCATTTGTATAAATTGTAAAAAATTGAGGCCCCGGCTCTGATCCTGAGGCACACCACTCGTTACATCTTGCCAACCGGAAAATGACCCATTCATGCCAACCATCTATCCATGTCAATATGTTATCCCCCTCCACCATGAGCTTTTATTCTCAGCAATAACCTTTGATGTGGCACCTCATCAAATGCCTTCTGGAAATCTCAGTACAGTACATCCACTGGTTCCCCTTTATCCACAGCACATGTGACTTTTACAAAGAACTCCAATAATTTGGTTAAACATGATTTATCTTTCAGAAAACCATGGTGACCTTGACAGACGTTAAGGGAAACATTAGAAGCTATTATTAAAAACGTTAATAGCAGGAGAGAAGTTTTGTGATTGGGTGGAAGACAGAAGAGAATAAGTAACACCAGGGATGAGGATGCCAGACAAAAGCAATGTGAATGGATTGGAATGGTAATTGGACGAGTGAAGAAACTAAAGGTGTGGAGAATCATTCTGTTTCTGTTACCTATTTCCGCTCTGATTGGAAATGTGTTGTTTCACTGTTGATCCATTTCTCTTCTGCTCCACGTTGGAAACTGATTCCTTCTCTTCCATTGACTTATGGAAAAATTTAATTGAGCAAATACACAACTGGCACAGGGGAAAGAAAATCATCAATTGAAGCATTGAAACAATGAAACAGAAATATTTATGATCCAGAAGGAGACCATTCGATCCATCATGTCCATGCCAGTACAAAAGGAGCAATCCGGTCTAATCCCATGTTTTAGCTCTTGCTCCATAGCCTTGTAGGTTACAGCACCACAAATGCTTTTCCATGTGTTAGTTCCTTTACTTCAATGGTGGTTTCCGTCTCTATGATCAGCTCAGGCAGTGAGTTCCAGACCCCCACCACCTCCTGTGTGAAATTAATTACTCTACAGCTTTTCTCTAATTCTTCCACCAGATACATTAAGTTGAATTGTTTAGTCTTCCATGGGTCAGCTGGTACCACTCTTGCTTCTAACTTAGAAAATTGTGAGCTCAAACACCATTGCCAGACATGAGCACAACCGCATAGGCTGACATTCCAGTGCAATACGGAGGGAATCCCGCACTTTCGAGTGTAATATGCCTTTTTGACGAGATGTTAAACTGAGGCTTCGTCTGCCCTTGGATGTACAAGATCCCAAATCACAATTTTGACCAAGAACAGGTGGTTAAGAAGGCATATGAAATTCTTGCATTTAATAGCCGAGGCATAGAATATAAGAGCAGGGAGCTTATGCTGGAACTGTATAAAATGCTGGTTAGGCCACAGCTATATTACTGCGTGCAGTTCTGGAATCCACATTATTGCAAGGATTTGATTGCACTAAAGAGAGTGCAGAGCAGATTTACCAGGATGTTGCCTGGGCTGGAGAGTTTTAGTTATGAGGAGAGATTGGATAGACTGGGATTATTTTCCCTGGAGCAGAGAAGATTGAGGGGGGACATGATTGAGGTGTAAAAGATTATGAGGGGCGTAGATAGGGTAGGCAGGAAGGAAGTATTCCCCTTGTTGGAGGGATCAATAACCAGGGGGCATAGATTTAAGGTAAGGGGCAGGAGGTTTACAGGGGATGTGAGGAAGAATTTTTTCACTCAGAGGGTGGTGGGAACCTGGAACTCACTGCCTGAAAGAGTGGAAGAGGCAGAAACCCTCATAACATTTAAGAAGTATTTGGATGTGCACTTGCGATGCCATGGCATACAAGGATCTGGATCTCGTGCTGGAAAATGGGATCAGAATAGTTAGGTACTTGTTTGACCGGTGCAGACTCGATGGGCCGAAGGGCCTTTTTCTCTGCTGTTGACCTCTATGACTCTATGACTCTCTAACAGTGTCCCTTGTCTTGTCCAATATTTATCCCTTAATCAACACCACAAGAACAGATTATCTGGTCATCAATGCGCTGCTGTATGTGGGAGCTTGCTTCATTTCATACATTACAGTGAATACACTTCAAAAGTACATAATTGTCTATAAAACCCTTTGGGATTCCGGTGGTGGTGAAAGGCACTTTACAAATATGAGTATTTGTTTCTTTCTCAATCCATGCCCCTGGTTATTGATTGCTTTGCTCACGGAAATAGGTCCTTTCTTTCTTCTCCATCTCGATTTTATAATTTTATATTCCTCAGTTAAATCTCCTTCGCTTCCTCTGTTCAAAGAAAACAGACCCATCCTATCCAATCTTTCCTCCTCGCTCATTTTGATGTGAATAAGGTTCAGCAGGAGTTTCCCAATGCTTTCCCCTAACCATATAAATCTGATCTTTCTCAGCTGTATTGTATTTGAACTGCACCCACTTCTCTCAGTTCCCCAGTAAGTGTCTATTCTAACCCTTTGACTCTGAGCAGTTTTGCTGGTGCAGCGGTTTGACTGGAAATTGCCCCTTCAAATATCATCATTCATTGTACACTCGGCCATATGTCTGCCGTGCTTCCAGTGAAGCTGGGGACAGTTTTAACTCATAAACCAGGAATTGTGATATGAATAATGGAGTGCTTACTTTGACTTACTTTGAGCCCCGTGATACCTTGGAGGAATAGCTCAAACCGAGGACGTTTCAAGGTCTCAAACTCCATCTACTGAGCTAGCGGGACATATGATGAAGACATGTCCATATCCCTTATCACAGCGAGAATACTGTCTGAATGCAATGGTAGAGAAAGGAATTGACCACCAGAAGCCCAAGATTCCAATGCTTTCCCATCAATCATCAATAACATTATTCACAGCTTCTGCTTCCCAGCTGCACCTCCTTCCAAACATTATGATACATTTTCCTCAGGATTTGTTCCTGGATTTAATATTTACCTGCTTTGTGACCTCATTTTGAAATCAGATTCGCTTCAATCTCCAACACAAGTTGAGTTGCAAATCTGATGGACAAACAATGGAAAACAAGTCAGTCGATAACACAAATCCCATGGTTCTCATTTTCAGATTCACCACAGTCAGCTTTTAAATCAAAGGAAAGAATTTTGTAGTGAAAAGATTTCGAAAGTTGTCGTTGTTTTTATTTGTGACTCACTCACTCGGGTATTCTGTAAATACTGCTCGGAGTTTCATAGACCGAGATATAATCTACCTGTGTTTCCCTGAACCTGTGCTCGGTGTATTGGGAGCCCGGATTGGAGTATCTTGCGTCCCAGGGATGGGCAGTAACCCGCTGATCGAAGCTGCAGTCGCCGCTTTCTGCTGGCAGCGGGTTATTGGAGAGTGTGGGGCGGGAATATTGCTGCTTTTCTGCTTTTCCCTGTCCCACTCACTGTGCTGCTGGAGGAGGAGGAGTGAATGGGTTTGTTTGAATCCAATGACTTCATAGATTTCCAATGGGTTAGATATAGGTACATGGTTGGTCTAATCGTTTTCTCATTAAACTTGACGTGAATATACATGAGAAAAAAATTGCTTGCGTGAGAATTCACTAAATAACAGAAACACTTGCCTCGATTGTGAAATATTTTCTTGCAGGTAATGTGGACCCTGACAATCCAGAGCTGTGAGAGAATAAACGCCGATGAAGTGAAAACTCCACCGGTGGATGGACTCGAACCACCAACCAAATAGCCAAATACTGAACAAGTACACCACACAAGCTGATGCAAAGCAACCTGGCAAGATACCCACTTAAAACTTCAGATCGTCGCTACCGCATTAGCAATTGTTCTAAAAAGTTTTCTTCTTCCAAACAAAAGGGAGGGACATTCATTGTGGATACATGGAAACAGTTGATTGAGGGATAAACATTGACCAGGAAGCGGGGAGAACTCTCCTGATCTTCTTTCAAATAGGCTCATGGCACCTTTTATATTCTGGTGCCTAAATCCCGTTCATGTCTCTTCTTTCCCGACTGAATAGGAAAGGAGGGGTTTCACCAGACCTACACTGAGTCTCGATTTCCTCGGCTCCCTGGTAGTTTTTCCTCTCCCTCTATTCTGAAGACCGATGCAAAGTGATTCTGCAGCATGTCTGCCATTTCCTCAGTTTCAGTTACAGTATCGCTTTCATCTGCCTTCAGGAGCACACATTGCTGTTAGCCACTCTTTGAGATGGGGAGTAAGTATTTTAACCTGCATCAATAATCCTTTTTTGTTGACTGCACAAACTACTAATCGGCCTGCCGAGTGACGGTTGGAAATGTTTAATAACTTCCAGTTGTTCATGTGTGGTGGAATGGCGGCTGTTTTTATTTTGTTGGATGTTATTCACCTCGACAAGAGGTGTCACGTGGCTGTATGATGCTGACTTTCATAACACAAGTAAATTAGCGAACTCACACTTAACAAAGGGCTTTTGGCAAAGCTTCTTTTTTGCCTAGTTTCGAATGAGGGACTTTCTGTGTGTTAGATGCACATGATAATCACTACACTACAGAAACGACACACTGCTGAGATCACAATGGACCTGTCCACAATGTTAACCTGTGCCGCCATGCAGCAGCACTTTGGGTCTTTGTTTTGAAGAAATGGATTCAGCTGTTATAAATAGGAATGCTGGGGACAGACTGATCTAACAATGTCATCATAAAATTACACAATACATTAGGAGACAATTCGGCCCACCATGTCTATGATGGCATTTTACAAAGAGCTTTACATAACTCTGATTTTTCTCGCTTTCAAGTCATTGTCCAACTCCCTTTTGAAAACTCTGAGTGAAGAGAAACAATATTGAAAGAGGTGCAGGAGTTTCTGCAATGCCCATGCGCACTGTGTGATCATTAACAAAGTTTCCCTGACCCAATGACATCAAGAGTTGAACTTTAGATTCCGATATAGTTTTTGAACCAAAAAATGTATTTATGCAGCTGATTTCATACTGAACTTCCAAAAGAAATTTATTCAGATCAGGCATGTCCTCATTTTTCTCAGTCACTCCATATAATCTAATTCCCCTTGCTGTACAACCTGTTACAGAGGCTGTCATAGAAAAGATGGAAAGGTTTGCTGCAGCTATACAAAGCCCTTGTTAGATCACACCTGGAGGGCTGTGGATAGTTCTGGGAACGGCACCTTATAAAGGATCAATATTTGCCTTGAAAGTTTCAGAGGAGCCGCATTGATCCTGTTGGTGGGTTTGGAAATTGAAAGTTGTCCATCCGCAGCTTGTGGCACAATTTCCCCTCACTGTTCACTTCATGTTCATGTCGAACACACCGGATGCTGTTATTGACTGAACAAGTCTTCTGTGTTTTAACTAAACACGCTGATACTAAAAAAGAAATAAGGAGGGAAAAGATTAAATATGAGGGTAAGCTAGCCAGTAATATAAAAGAAGAGTGCAAGTGTTTTTTTTAGATATATAAAGGGTAAGAGAGAGGCAAAAGTGGACATTGGGCCGCTGGAAAATGACGATGGAAAAGTAGTAGTGGGGAACAAATAAATGGCGGAGGAACTGAATAGGTACTTTGCATCAGTCTTCACAGTGGAAGACACGAGTGTCATCCCCAACGTTCAAGAGAGTCGGGGGGCGGAGGTGAGTATGGTGGCCATTACCAAGAAGAAGGTGCTAGGAAAACTGAAAGGTCTGAAGGTGGATAAATCACCTGGACCAGATGGATTACACCCCAGAGTTCTGAAGGAGATAGCTGAAGAGATAGTGGAGGCGTTAGTGGCGATCTTTCAGGAATCACTGGAGTCAGGGAGGGTCCCAGAGGACTGGAAAATCGCTAAGGTAACCCCCCTGTTTTAGAAGGGAGTGAGGCAAAAGACAGAAAATTACAGCCTGAATTATTAGCCTGACCTCGGTCGTTGGTAAGATTTTAGAGTCCATTATTAAGGATGAGATTTCAGAATACTTGGAAGTGCATGGTAAAATAGGGCAAAGTCAGCATGGTTTCATCAAGGGGAGGTCATGCCTGACAAATCTGTTAGAATTCTTTGAGGAGGTAACGAGTAGGTTAGACAAAGGAGAGCCAATTGATGTTATCTACTTGGACTTCCAGAAGGCCTTTGACAAGGTGCCGCACAGGAGGCTGCTCAGTAAGATAAGAGCCCATGGTGTTAGAGGCAAGGTACTAGCATTGATAGAAGATTG
This sequence comes from Cetorhinus maximus, assembly GCF_964194155.1. NCBI lineage: Eukaryota > Metazoa > Chordata > Chondrichthyes > Lamniformes > Cetorhinidae > Cetorhinus > Cetorhinus maximus. The sequence goes on from NW_027596623.1 coordinate 145,150, forward strand.
GCTGTCTGGCAGGAGGCAGAGAGTGGGAATAAGGGGGTCCTTCTCAGGATGGCGGCCGGTGACTAGTGGAGTTCCGCAGGGGTCAGTGTTGGGACCACAACTTTTCACTTTATACATTAATGATCTAGATTAAGGAACTGAGGGCATCCTGGCTAAGTTTGCAGATGATACAAAGATAGGTGGAGGGACAGGTAGTATTGAGGAGGCGGGGAGGCTGAAGAAGGATTTGGATAGGTTAGGAGAATGGGCAAAGAAGTGGCAGATGGAATACAACGTGGGGAAGTGTGAGGTCATGCACTTCGGTAGGAAGAATAGAGGCATAGACTATTTTCTAAATGGGGAGAGAATTCAGAAGTTTGGAGTGAAAAGGGACTTGGGAGTCCTAGTCCAGGATTCTCTTAAGGTTAACTTGCAGGTTGAGTCGGTGGTTAGGAAGGCAAATGCAATGTTGGCATTTATTTCGAGAGGACTAGAATATAAAAGCAGGGATGTTCTGCTGAGGCTTTATAAGGCTCTGGTCAGACGACATTTAGAATATTGTGAGCAATTTTGGGCCCCGTATCTCAGGAAGGATGTGCTGGCCCTGGAGAGGGTCCAGAGGAGGTTCACGAGAATGATCCAAGGAATGAAAGGCTTAACATATGAGGAACGTTTGAGGCTTCCAGGTCTATACTCGATGGAGATTAGAAGGATGAGGGGGGATCTGACTGAAACTTACAGAATACTGAAAGGCCTGGATAGAGTGGACGTGGGGAAGATGTTTCCATTAGTAGGCGAGACTAGGACCCGAGGGCACAGCCTCAGAGTAAAGGGAAGACCTTTTAGAACAGAGATGAGGAGAAACTGCTTTAGCCAGGGAGTGGTGAATCTATGGAATTCATTGCCACAGAAGGCTGTGGAGGCCATAGGTCATTGAGTGTATTTAAGACCGAGATGATAGGTTCTTGATTGGTAAGGGGATCAAAGGTTACGGGGAGAAGGCGGGAGAATGGGGTTGAGAAACTTATCAGCCATGATTGAATGGCGGAGCAGACTCGATGGGCCGAATGGCCTAATTTCTGCTTCTATGTCTTATGGTTTCTTATGGTATATTCGGCGCTCCCTCTCCTGCCGCCCGGAGTTGGCCCTCATCAGGGAATGTTGTTTGAATTGACCCTGGAGTCCCTTTCCCCCGGGATCTACAAAACACGTCACTTCTCTTCTTTCATTCTCACTCTTTCATTCCCAGTTTGAGTCGGTTCTCCTTTCGGGCTCTTCAACAAATCCATTTGGACAGACAAGTGGCAGCTGAAATTTGATGGAAGGAAATGTGAAGTGATTCATTTTGGTTGAAGAGAAGAGAAAACAGGAAATAATGGTTACAATTTTAAAGGGGCTTCTCTGTTGCACAGCAAGTGGTTCGGATCTGGAATATATCAATGTGGTTCAGCCCCACGAGCTGATGAACGCATTTTTACCATCCCAAACTCCATTCACATTAGTTGTGTGGCTTCATGTTAAAAAGGTCCAGAGAGAAAAAGTAGGTTGGAAAGATGCATGCGGAGATTGTTTCTTTCTGTGTTTTTTTATTTCAGTGCAGATTGGTCAGTAACTGAGTGCCCCCCATATGCAACAAAGTGGAGGATGATTGAAATTTTCAATCCAGGCAATGGGAATTTTCGTTTTCACTGTGGTAGCGTGGCCGAGCGGTCTAAGGCGCTGGATTTAGATTGTAGCCCCCATGGAGGTGTGGTCTTAAATCCCACCGCTGCATGAATTTCAGACGGCTCATCTTTTCAGTCAAATCCCTTAGTGTGTGCTCAGGACGTCTACAGTGCTCCATCCTGTCGGAAAGATCGAGGAAATTGCAGGGCAGCCAGGGATTGGTGGGGCTGCATGTCTTCGTTCTCTGCTGTAACCATTCTATGATTTTACGAGCAGAGCATTATACTTTAAATGGCCTCTGCGTACAGAGCTGAGTGGTTAAGGTAATGGGTTTGAGAATCTTTTAGAGTTTCCAGATACAGGTTCAAATCCCGCCAGATTACATTTCTCACTGTTCCTGTTTTAAGAATGAGTTAGAGAATTAATCATCAAGTAAATGGACTAAAAAAATCTTTCAAATTCTCCCGTGTACTTTTCATTTCCGTTCATCCGCATTCATCAAATTTGCAGTTGGAAATGGAACAAAAACGGAGCCAATTTGATGACGTCCTTGCTTTCTGGACGTTTGTCTCTCCTGACGCCTCTGTCACTATTGGTTTCTATGTCTGTGTGTGTTCCTTTCCATGTGTCAATGTGGTTCAGTTCCTTGTGGTAGTGAACGCATTTTTGCCATCGCAAACTTCACTCACTTTCGTTATGTATCTTCATGGTAAACGATACAGGGAATAACAGTAGGTTTAAAAGTTGCAAGAGGAGATGGACATTTCTGGAATTCGGTCAGTAGTTGGTTCCGTAGCTCAGTGATTAGAGCAGAACCCTTAAAATTCGTACCGCGTTCGATCCTGGCTGTAGCCTACAATTAAACTTTAGCTTAGCCTAATGATAAGGAGTGGGGGAGGATGCAGATAGGCTGAAAGAGATATATATAAAGCTCAGGGCAATTCAGATAGCAGATGGCGCATCATTTCAGAATAGGTGAAGCTGCTCAGTCGGTCCAAAAGAATAAGAAAACGCCGAACTATTTCAGTACAGTCAATAGTTATGGGATGAACTGAATGCAAAGTACAGGACATTGGTAAGAACACATCTGGAGTCCTGTTTACAGCACTGGCCTCTTTATTTAAGGAAATATGTAAATGCGTTAGCATAGTTCAGAGAAGGGTTACTGGACTGTTATGACACGGCAGTTGGTAACGGCTGAGTTAATCTTCATCAAGGCAACAATAACCCATACACTCCAAACAGACACCAGACACAGCACATTATATCTTACGAAATCAAAATGAGGTTCTTTTCAATTTGTTCCTTCGCAGACACAGTGGTAAGCTTACAGGAGGCATAGATCTTCCATGCCTCTGAATTCCACACACAAAACTTTTCTGGATGTACCTAGTCTTCCCTTTGAACGCAAAACCTCATTGCATCACCAGGGCCTTGAACTCCACCTCTTCTAACAAAAAACCTCTTTCATAGCACCAATCTTATTAGTAATATGAACATATTGTTTGGTGTTTCCTAGCCAGGTGCAAGATTTCGCCCCCAATCTTTGAATGGTTTATTCAACAGAATGCAAATGTGCTCTCTACCTTACTGTTTACACCTCATAACTACTATACATTAACACACCCATACTAGCTGGCTTTAATCCAATTGAGGCACACGCAGACACACCCACAGACACAGACCCCACTACAAGTCCAATTTAAAAATAATTTCCAATAACATTAAATACATTAATATCTCTTCATGACATAGACCATTACCAAGAAGGCGTTCATTGTTTTAAGAGGAAAGGTTGGACAAGTTAGGCTTGTATCCACTGGAGTTTGAAAGAGTAAGAGGTGACTTGATCGAAATCTTTAAGATCCCGAAGGGTCTTAACAAGGTTGATGTGGAGAGGATGTTTCCTCTTGTGGGAGAATCTGGAACTGGGGGGTCACAGTTTCAAAATAAGGCGTCGCTCATTTAAGGCAGAAATTAGGAGAATTTATTTTCTCTCATAGGGTCATGAGTCTTCATAACTCTTCCTCAAAAGGCAGTGGAAGCAGAGTCTTTGAATATTTTAAAGGCAGAGCTAGATAGATTTTTGATCAACAAGGGGGTGAAAGGCTATCAAGGGTAGGTGGGAGGTTACAATCAGATCAGCTGTGATCTTATTGAATGGTGAAGCAGGCTTGAAGGGCCGAGTGAACTCTCCTGCTCCTAGTTTGTATGTTCACACGTTATTTGAGTCCAGACTGCTTACCGGCTCAGCGCCCAAATGCCACAAAGTCGAGAAGATTGAAATTTTCACTGAACAGCATGTAAACAGCCAGTGGATTCAATCGGTGCGATGGTGTGTTCCAGTTCTAGATGTGCAATCATAGAATCAATTTCTATTTGTTGCTTTGAACCCAATATTTCTAATGGGTTGGATGTTATGCATATGTGTGATCTAACTTATCTCATTTTCTTTGAAATGAATATTCATAAAACTACTTGTCTGGGAACTTACTGGATAACAGCAGGGCTGGCAAAGTTTGTACAACATTTCCTTGAAGCCAAAGGACACGACACAGAACTGCCTCGGGAAGAGAAGTAGAAGTAAAACGCCAATGTTTGAGTTGACAGTAGAATTCGCTAAACAAGATGTTACAGAAACACCCTGGTGACCTAATGGTTAGGATTCGGTGCGCTCATCGCCCAAATTTGATTCCCGGTCTCGCTGTTGTGCAAAATATCACAACCAAAAACCAATTTCTGATTCAAAAACTCTATCGTGCCCAACACCTCATCCCCTTCCCACAGCACCTTCCCATGCAATCGCAGGAGGTGTAACATTTTACCTTCTCCCTTCTCACCGTCCAAGGCCCCAAACACTCCTTCCAGGTGAAGCAAAGATTTATTTGCACTTCTTACAATTCAGCCTATTGTATTCTCTGCTCACAATGTGGTCTCCTCCACACTGGGGAGACTAAACACTCTCTGACTGTCCGCTTTGCAGAACACCTTCACACAGTCCGCAAGAATGACCCAGACCTGTCTTTCACTTGCCATTTCAATTCACACCTTGCCCTCACGCTCACATTTCTGTCTTCAGCCTTCTACGATGTTCCGGTGAAGCCCAACGCAAACTGGAGGAACAGCACCTCATCTTCTCATTAGACACTCTACAGCCTTCTGGACTCAACATTGAGGTCAACAAATTCACATTATGAACTCTGTCCTCCATTTTAATTTCCCTGCAGCCTCCACACCCCCAAGTGCCAGTCTGCATCTTGTTCTTCTGTTTTGCTTTCAGACAGCGCTGACCCTTTTTCTGCTATTAACACATTCTGCTATTTTGCTTCCAGTCAGTGCTGACCTTTGTCTAGATATTAACGCCTGCTTTCATAATTAATAATATCATTCCCGTTGCCTTTGACTTGTGTTCCATGATATCTTTGTTACTGAATCTCTCCTGACCTCAAACCTATCCCTGAACTTTTTTGCTCCATCTACTCCACCCACCCTCGTCAGCAGCATAAAACGCATCATATTTCTACCTCCCTTGAGTTCTGAAGAAGAGTCATATGGACTGGAAGCGTGAACTCTGTTTCTGTCTCCACAGGTGCTGTCAGACCTGCTGTGAAATTCAGCGACCCTCTGTTTTTATTAGAGCACGAATTCCTGGCTTTATCATAATATAAAATGCATAGCAAGTCGGCCAAAATCCATGGAACGAGGAGCAGAGTTAAATTTCCACGTGGGTATTAAATAGAACTGGAAATGACTGAGGCGGAGATTGAAAGTTGAAAGATGTATCATGAAAGTGGAGGAATTTGATATCGCCTTGCACGGTTTCACAGGAGCCGCAGGGATTAGGTTGGTGGCTTTTGGAAATTGGATTTTGCAATTCACAGCTTTTAGTACTATTTCACCACACTGTCAATTTCATGTTCTTGCCAATGGCAATGGTTGTTTTAATTGGCTGAATAGGTCATTTTGTCTCAGGAGAAAGTGGTCTGAAATGAAAACAAATGGCAAAAGTATCGTTTATCAAACTGCCGGGGTAGCCTCCATGCTGGCATGGTGGCTGGGACTTGCCGTGGCCCGGGTTCAATTTCTCGTGTGAGAATTAGGGTTCTTTGCTCATGTCCACATTGCTCGAACAGAGCGATTTTTTTATTGATTTAAAACTGAAAACGCATAACAGCCTGTGCCGAATCAGTGGAGTGTGTGTTTGAAGCATCCCATCAGAGCTGGTATCAGAGGGAATGGAGCAGGGAGAGAGGATCCCTGGGGTGATATTCAGTGAGTTCAGGAGGATCGTATCAGAGGGAATGGAGCAGGGAGAGAGGATACTTGGGGTGATGTTCAGTGAGTTCAGGAGGATCGTATCAGAGGGAATGGAGCAGGGAGAGAGGATTCCTGGGGTGATGTTCAGTGAGTTCAGGAGGATGGTATCAGAGGGAATGGAGCAGGGAGAGAGGATCCCTGGGGTGATGTTCAGTGAGTTCAGGAGGATGGTATCAGAGGGAATGGAGCAGGGAGAGAGGATCCCTGGGGTGAAGTTTAGTGAGTTCAGTTGTTTGTTGCGTCAGGCAGGCCGCAGGGCCTGGGAATTTCCACGATTTGTGCTCCCCGTTGTTCCTGATAAGACCCAAACTGTGGTGATACTTCGCAGGATTACTGCTCGATAATATGTCTGTGTCAGATCGGCCCTAGTCTCCAGGAATCATCTCATGGTTTGTGTCAACGGTTCAGTCTGCGGTATTTGTGCATTTTTTGTTATTCATGCGACATAGGCGTGGCTCTCTGGGCCAGCATTTATTGCACATCCCTAATTGCATTGAGAAGGTGGATTGTGACGTCTCTGCCTTGTGAGTGTTTAATTGGACAAATTAGAGAGAATCCAGGCGAATGCTCTGGGCGCATGGGTTCAAATCCCAACATGGCAGCTGCTGGAATGTGAATTCAATTATTAAAACCTGGGATTGAAAACTAGCCTCAGTAATGGTGACCATGACAACTGTCACCGATTGTCGTAAAAACCCATCTGCTGCACTAATGTCCTTTAGTGAAGGGAATCTGCCATCCTTACCCAGTCTGGTCGACATGTGATTCCAGGTCGACAGCAACCTGCCTGACACTTAACTGCCCTCTGAAATGGCCTCGGAAGCCGGGCTGTTCTGGGCGGCCTTGCCAGCGACACCCACACCTCATGAAAGGGTAAAGAGAGAAAAAAAAAAACTTTTACTCCCTATCTAACCTCTGCTGCACCGACCCTGGGAGTGTTTAATGGGACAGTGTAAAGGAAACATTCGTCCTCCATATACTGTCCTGTATGGGCCTCTGATGAAGCAGATCCCTGCTGTTTACAATTACCTGACATGTGACTGTGACAGGCCTGAGTATGAGTGAAATCACCGAGGCTCCTCCCTCTGTGCAATCATCCTGGCTCTGGGGTTTGCCATAAAAAGGTAGAGGTAAAGGTGTATTAACACCAATGGGTCGCTGGATGGCGCAGTGACTCTTTCACTGAAGGACCTTGGACTCTGAAGAAGAGTCATGAGGACTCGAAACGTTAACTCTTTTTTTCTCCACAGATGCTGTTGGGCCTGCTGAGTTTTTCCAGCATTTTCTGTTTTTGATTCACATCCCAAACAGGAATGGTTAAAAAAAATCTGGGAAAGGGGAGGAAACAGTGTAATAGGGGAAATGGAGCGGTGTCGATGGGCCTGGGGGAAAGGAGTTCAGCAAAGTCAGTTCGTTTCACATTCATGATTTATTAACAATTTCGGAGAACATTTTACAGAAAAGTTTATTTTAAAGTCAACTGGACTGAATATGATGACTGAGTCACACTGAGAACAGAACACATTCGCTCTGAGCTGCCAACTGTATGTACAGCTGTGACAGAGACCAGAAAGAGAAAACCGGAGCTCAACATAAAGGGAAGGGAATGAGGAAAGCTACTTATTTACACATGGAATTCAAACTACTGGGAAATTATAAGCTACAATTACAACACAGCCATAATTATCTCGCACATTTCAAACAGAGAAGCGGAAATACCGTCCATGACTGTCTTAGTTACAAATTCGGAAACATGAACTGAAGGTATTTCATTTTTAGATTCACCGAGAGGACATATTTTAAATTCGTAATACAGAGATCTCAATAAACGGCTGAGGAAAATCTACGGTGTCCAAAATTCAACTGGTCACTTGATCTGCAAAAGAGGATAAAATAATGAAGCAGATGTTTAGAATGTGGGACATTTATGTTCGTGTTTTAATCAATGAAACATTGAGAGATTTTTCAAACCGCTTCTGTCAGTTTGAAGTGTGAGTGGATTGAATCTTCTGACCTTCACCAGAGTGACGGCAGTGCTGTAGAAAATGCTCAGGAAGAACAGGATGATGAATGTGGAAGCGGTTGTCCAGATGTTGCCGTTATCATCCTCAGAGTCTTCAATCCAGGTGTGATCTGTGGAATCTGCGAGGATATAACCGAGGAAATATAATTAGGTTACTTATTAATCTAGGATATCTTTTAAAAATATACTCTTTACTCTTTCCTAAGTTATTAATGTATTCTCTAATTTAATGTTCAATATATATCTACTGTTAAGCACGTGAATTTCAGCAACCTATCCCTGTAACTATCTCTACAGCTGTTCTTGCTTTACAATCCTCGTATAGTCCTAGTCGGAAAATATAGAAAATTATCTCCAATATCATTTTATTTTCGAACAATTTCGTACGATCTATTATTGGAGAATATTATGATGGATATCAAGAGAGATTCACTGGGCAACTTATTTGGAAACTGTGAACGTTGCTTTTTTAAATCTCGGATGTGAGTTCCCATCTTGTTTGTCTATTTGTGATGGGAATGTTTGGTGCGTCATTAACTTAAATCAGATTCTCAGTAAGAACATTGTTTCAGTGTGCTTTTCGGATCATTATGTAATAGGGACAATTGCTGGAGGATACGTCGGTTAAAAAAGTGCATTTGAATTAAACCTTCTTCAATAGCCTGGCGTTTGTGTCATGCTTTAGCTTTTATGTATGTGTGCACGAGTATATCGTGCCTTGCATCACTCTTTGTTTCTGCGTCCATATGTGTGTATGAGTATTGAGGTGCGTTCATTTGCCAATGAGTGCTGACTTGTGCATTTTTGTGTCTGCGTCTGCATGTATATTTTGTTTTTTTTGCCAATGTGTATGTATGAGTGTGTTATTGTGTGTGTTTATGTATTGATATCTATGTTTATTTATTACTATCTGTGTTAATGTGTGTTTATGCGTTCTTGTCTGCTAATATGTGTTAATGTTTCTTTTTGTGTTCCACGTATGTGTCAGCATATTAATGTCTGTGTCACAGCGTGTGTGTGTGAGAGAAAGAGAGAGAGTTTTTAATGTGTGCATTTGTGTGTTGATGGATATTTAAAACTATGTATCAATGTGTGTTTATGTTTTCAAACGTACTAACGTGTGTTTTTTGTGTTCTCGTGTGTATAAGCGTGTTTCATGTTTGTGTCTACATGTGTGCCTGTGAATGTGTTAGTCTGTTCCTCTATGTTTTTGTCTGTCTGGGTGTCATCTGCTCATGTGTGTGCATGTGTTCATGTGTATCCATGTACTTGTTTTAATGTGTATGATAGTGTGTGTCTTTTTGTCTGTATTTCTGTCATTGTGAATGTGTGATAATGCATATTTGTGTCCTTGTATGAGTCTGCTTGTCTGGTTTTATCTGTTTGTGTGTGTGATATTGTGTATATGTGTGTGAGTGTGTGTGTATGTGTGTGTGCACGTGTGTATTTGTGTGTGTGTGTGTGATTGTGTATATGTGTGTTCCTGTGCCTGCATTTGTGTGTGTATTTGTGTTTATGTGTGATTGTGTGTGCGTGTGTGTCTGTCTGTGCCTGTGTTTGTGTGTGTGCAAATGTGTATTTGTCTATGTGTGTGTGTTTGTGTGTCTGCCCGTGTTTGTGTGTGTGTCTGTGCCTGTGTGTGTGTGTCTATGTATGTATGTGTGTGTGTCTGCCTGTACTGTGTGTGTTTGTGTCTGCGTGTCTGTGCCTATGTGTGTATGTATGTATGTTTGTGTGCGTCCATTTGTGTCCCTTGTGTGCATTTTTACTATTTTTCAGTGTTTCACCAGGTCCCAACGATCGAGTCTGACCCTGATAGTGAAAATTTTGGTGAATATTTTCAATGTTCTGTATAAACGTGTTTTCTGTGAGGTGCAAGGTGATATCAGGTGAACGAATGCAAACAATCATCCATCTGCCTCATAAAATTCAGGGGTAGAACCGTGAACAACCCAGGGAGGATTTAATAACCGGTTTAGATTCGGATGATGGGAAATCAATCTTAGCGTAAGATTAACTGGAACAAGAGTGTGAAAACTTCTTAAAATTATGTTGCATAAATATATATTTTACAACATTTTAAGCATGATGGGACTTTAAAACCTGTGGCCAGTAAGCTAGAAGCTGACATCTGCTGTTGGTAACTGGGTCCTTACAGCAAAGGCCCGTTCCTTTCCAGATTCTCTGCTCGGGGACTGAGAGTCCATTGAGTTAATAGTTTTGCTCTGTCTGGTTGAGTAAGCAATTTCTCTTTTGGTTCTCTCTGCTGAGAAGGTGGAGACACACTGGGTTAACCAATGACCTTCCTCGTCTTTCTGTTTAGGAAGTGGAGGTAAAATTGGCTAAAAATTTTCCTTTCAGTTTTCTCTGTTGGGGAAGTGGAGGTATAGTGGGTTAACAATTTTCCTTCCACCTCTCTCTGTTGGGGAAGTGGGGGTACAGTGGGTTAACAATTTCCCTTCCCCCTCTCTTTGTTGGGGAAGTGGAGGTACAGTGGGTTAACAATTTCCCTTCCCCCTCGCTCTGTTGGTGAAGTGGGGGTACAGTGGGTTAACAATTTCCCTTCCCCCTCTCTCTGTTGGGGAAGTGGGAGTACAGTGGGTTAACAATTTCCCTTCCCCCTCTCTCTGTTGGGGAAGTGGGGCTACAGTGGGTTAACAATTCCCCCCTCTCTCTGTTGGGGAAGTGGGGGTACAGTGGGTTAACAATTCCCCCCCTCTCCCTGTTGGCGAAGTGGGGGTACAGTGGGTTAACAATTTCCCTTCCCCCTCTCTCTGTCGGGGAAATGGGGGTACAGTGGGTTAACAATTTCCCTTCCCCCTCTCTCTGTTGGGGAAGTGGAGGTACAGTGGGTTAACAATTTCCCTTCCCCCTCTCTCTGTTGGGGAAGTGGGGGTACAGTCGGTTAACAATTTTCCTTTCCCCTCACTCTGATGGGGAATTGTTGAGACATGTTTCTGTGTGACCCTCACTTCAATTCCCAGTGGGTGCGATGCAGCAACTTAAAGCTGGCATCCATTTTAAAGGAATGGACAATAAGAGAAGCAGCAACACCGAGATCTAAATGTGCTGAGTTTGTTTGCCGGAAATAGGAAATTGTTAGATTTCCCCTCAGTGGGAGGAGAGTTGGTGATGTTATTTTGCAGAATCCCGTGATGAATGAGCTTTACTCTGTCTCTAACCCAGGGTGCATCTGAGCTGGGAGCACTGGGTGTACAAGACTTGGTTCTGAGCCCTGGAAATATCCGATTTTAACTAAACAGCTCTAACATTAGCAAAAGTGGAAAACAACATTAATTAAGCGATTGTGCATTTAAATCACAATTGGAGAAAAGGACTTTATTATTTTTTTATTGAAGTTTGAAACGTAACCGAGAGATTCTCATTGACATGAATTAACGGTGTCCATCAGTGCAAGGGAAATATTCACAAAACTCGGTTTACCGCTGGATTTATCAACCGTTCTGTTGATGATCTTCAAGGGGATCGCTTCATGTCCCACCACACAGGAGTAAGAAGCGCCGCTGGCCCACTCCTCCGCTGCAATGGATAACAGGCTGTACATGAAGAAGGAGCGATTGCCGTTCTCCGCCACCACCCCGGTGTTCTTGTAGTTCCCGGGATTCACCGGCTTGTCATTGACGGTCCACTTGACGAAGATCTCTCGTGGGGAGAAACCTCTCACCAAGCAGCTGAGGGAGACGAATCTCTGAGCGGAGACATCTTCTGCCGAGGGCAGGAGGACAGACACGGACGGTTCCTGCAGATTTTTACCTGCAGAAAATGTACAATAAATGTCAATAAACTGGATAATTTCGTAGACAATGAAACCGCTGGTTAGATGTGAGAGAAACGTGTTTTGTGATGAATATTAAGGGGTTTCATTATCCACTTCTTGGAAATATATCACCGATCCTTCACTATAGCTGAATCAAAATCCTGGAACTCCCTCCCTAACAGCACTGTGGGTGTATCTACATCACATGGACTGCAGCGGTTCAAGAAGGCAGCTCAACACCACCTTGTCAAGGGCAATTAGGGGTGGGCAATAAACGCTGGCCCAGCCAGCGACGCCCACATGCCATGAATTAATAAATAAAAATCTTTGGGATCTGTCCGGTTTTCCAGCTCGGGGCAGAGATGGATACAATCCTTTTCCCTGAGAACTTATGGGGTTGGACGAGAAAGTTTCTCAAAGTTTACAGCACAGAAACAGGTCATTCGGCCCAACTGGTCTGTGTTGGTGTTTCAGCTTCGCACCAGGCTCCTCCCATCTTGCTTCATCTAAACCCAATGGCACAGCCTTCAGTTCATTGTTCATTCATCTACTTATCAATTTCCCCCTGAAAGTCCACAGGCCCAGGGCGTTTAGTTGGCGAAATTGCTAATCAGAGTAGACCATAAATACACTGAATAGTAAATATTGATTCTTACACTTACACTGGAAATAGACACATTGAACTACTTATTGCTTCAATCTCACCGCTCACCTGGTTCCTTGTGGATGGAACTTCTTAAAGGAGTCGGCAGATCCTGATTGCTCACCACGCAATAAAACTCAGCCCCACTCAACCAGGCTTGTGTCGAGATGTTTACGTTGCTGACCACGCTGTCGGGATCCTCTCCCGGTTGGACGGCGATCTCTGATTTCAAAGGCTTCTTCTCTTGTGTCCAGGACACGAGGACTCCATAAGGAGCATTAGAAACGATGCAGGTTAAGGTCACGGTCGCCTCCAGTAAGACCTGTTCTATTGGCGGTGGCAGTAGAGTAATTGTGGGATCGTTGGGGCAGTGGTCTGGGCCTGTGAGACAGAAATGAAGATCAACCAAAGTTTCACCTTCAGGAGCAGGACAGCAGTATTCAGCCTTCACTCCCTGAAGGAGAATAAATCACCTTGGACATATCAACCTCTAACTATCGTCTTTAATCTTCTTTACACAATGGAAAACCAGCTTCGTCTATGTAAATCGTTCTCATAATTTAAGTCGTTCAGCCCCGGTAACATTCTCATGAATCTATGTTGCCCCAGTCCCATTACAAATGTACCATTCCTGGGCCCTGGAATGCAGTACGAAAGCCGTTTTATAAATAGGGTGGATGCACTTTCCAACACCCTATCCCGAAGCTTTTACCAGTGAAGGGTTCCAGACACCTTCTGCCTCTCCAAATATGATCAGCTGACTCAGGGTAAAGCTAATGTCAAGTCCACCTCACTCACTCTGTGACGTCAATGCAGAGACGTGACGTGATAAAATCCTGAATGGTGAGCGATCCGAATGCAGCCCTTACATCGGAATTAAACAATAACTACATGATAGTAAATTAGAAGTTGTTCCGTCTACTAACTCCAATAAATTCCTGATTTGAGTAACATCGGAGAGCAGAATGATCTATTGCTTCCTCGGTTTGTATTTCTTACCCTCACACTTGGTGGCGTTTCGACTTTGGGTGACCCCTTGGTGAGTGACCTGACAGGTATAGACCGCGTCGGTGAACCATTCCCCAGCGGAGACTTTCAGCCGACTGGTCGCCGAGAAGCTCCCGTTCACTTCAAAGGCGGGAGAGGTGACAATTCCTGAATCCATGGGTTGTCCATTCTTCAGCCACTTCACGGTCATTGACTTTGAACGGAGATCGATGATTGAACAGACGGCGGTTGCAAATTTGTTGGTTGTGATTTCTTCCCGGGAACTCACGGTGAGGAGAATAGTTGGAGGTAAGTCACGAGGACCTTCAAGAAACACAGGTTAGCCATTTCTTGCAGAAGAAATTGATAACAGATACAATGAGTTCTTATATTTTAACCATGGACACTAACCTGGAATTTCCAGGGATCAGAACTATGCAGAGTACTATAAATGCGTTATAACCAAGGCCCTATACAGGTCAATCACAGCCTTTCTGTTTCTCACAAGTTCCCCAACACTTACATGGCATTCCAATGCTCTTGTCTGAGCCGCTGTATTGAACCTCACACTTGATTTTGCTGCATTCCCCCTCTGACTCGGTGATGGTTAACTGGCTGCTCAGGGTGAAGGTTCCCTTCTGGTTTCTCACTGACGGATAAGTCTTAAATCCAGTGGGGATCTGCTGCCCATCTTTCTTCCAGGTCAGTTTGGTGATTTCTGGGGAATAGTTCATCGCCAAACAGCCGTAGGTGACGGAGCCGTCGGTGTTGTGTTGCTGACAGGAGGAGACCAGGCTGTAGAGAGTGGGCGAAGACGGTGTCGCTGGGAAAGAATGGCCGATTGAACAAGTTAGACTCTGTGATTTGTGATCATTAAGTAACCAAACAACTCAAAATTTGACTATAACTATAAACATATCCTGATATATTCCAACTAAAACCCACATCCACATTAGATCATTTATTATTTCCATCATTTGGTGATCTTCATCTGTCGGTTCCCTCTTTAGAAACCCACACCTCCTTTTCCGCCTCGATCCCATTACTAAAATAGAACATTTTGATGTCATCTGAATGACGTACCTTTCATTGGATTAAAGTGGAAGAGCAGAGGATTTTTCCCATTATTTCGGCCACCATTTATTTCTCAATAAACAGCACTTGGAGATAGAGAAGTTGTCATGTCATTTATATCATTGCAGTTTTGTAAATTGGCTCTGTTCAAATTGAGTGATGCCCCCTTCCCTCTCCACGTCTCCCCAAAACAAAGAATAGCAACAACCCTTCGAAAGTACCTTTGTAATGGTAACTATATAATGACCATAGAACTCTAAACTGAATACCAGTTACAATAAGTACGACATTTTCCAATTGTATGTACATATGAACATGCGGATTAGTAGCGGGAGTAGGCCATTCGGCCTCTCGAGCCTCCTCCACCATTCACTCCGATCATAGCTGATTGATTGTGGCGTTAACTCCACATTCGCGCCTACTCTCCGCTAACCTTTGACTCCCTTGTCAATGAAGAATCTCTCTACCTCTGCCTTGAAATATTAATGACTCCTCCTCCATCGCGCTCTGGGGAGCAGAGTTCCAAAGTTTCACGACACTTTGAGAGAAAAATAAAATCCCCTCATTTCCGTCTGAAATGAGAGACCTCTTATTTTTAAACTGTGTTCCCTATCGTTAGTCTCTCTCACAAGGGGAAACATCCTTTCAGCATCCACCCTGTCAATTTCCCTCAGGATCTTATATGTTTCAATAAAATCAGCTCTCATTCTTCTAAACTCCAATGGATACAGGCCCAGCCAATCCAAATTCCCTCATAAGATAACAGACAACACCTCCCAGTATCATTTAAATAAACATTCTCTGAACAGCTTCTAATGCTTTTATATCCTTTCTGAAATGAGACCAAATCTGGACACAGTAATTCAGACGAGGCCTCATCGACGCCCTGTTAAACTGTAGCAAAACATCTTTATTTTTATATTCTATTCCCTTGTAATAAATGACAACACTCCCTTTGCCTTCCTCATCGCTTGCTGTTCCTGTATTGTTTTTTCTGTGATTCATGCACCAAGGGATCCACATCCCTCTGCACCTCAGGGTTCTGCAATCTCTCTCCCTTTCAATAATATGCTGCTTTTCTATTCTTCCTGCCAAAGTGGACAAGTTTATATTTTCCCACATTATACGGCATCTGTCATTTTTCTGCCCAATCACTTAACCTATCTATGTCCCTTTGCTGGGCCTTAATCCCGTTTTCACCACTTACTTTCCTATCTATCTTTATGTCATCAGCAAAGTTAGCAAATTCATTCAGTCCTTTCATTCAAGTCATTGATATAAATTGTAAATAGTTGAGGCCGCAGCATTGATCCCTGTGGAACTCCACTTGTCACATCTTGCCAACCTAAAATAACCAATTTATCCCGACTCTCTGTTTCCTGTTAGCTAACTAAACTTCCACCCATGCTGAAATGTTACTGCCGACACCATTATTTTGTGTAGTAAACTTTGATGTGCCACTTTGTCAAATGCCTTCTAGAAGCCCAAATACAGCACACCCACAGGTTCTCCTTTATTCATGTTCCTTGTTACTTCCTCGAAGGGCCTCAAATAGATCAGCCAAACACGATTTCCCTTTCACAAAACCATGATGGATCTACATAATTGCATTTGAATTTTCTAAGTGACCCGTGAGAGGCTCCTTAATAATAGATTCCAGCATCTTCGCTCTGACAGATGTTAAGCTAACTGGCCTATAGTCTCTTGCTTTCCCTTTCCCTCCTTTATTTAATATAAAAGCCTCATTCTCTATTTTCCAATCTGACGGGACTTTCCAGAATCTATGGAAGTTTGGAAAATTGGAACAAATGCCTCTTCTATTTTAGTAACCACTTTGTTAAGGCGAAAATATTTATCCAACTTCTCTGCCCATTTCCTTATTTTCCTTTATTACAGGTTTGTCCAATCCGTGTCCCGTGTCTGGATTGTGGCCCCCGAAGCCCCTCTTTCTGGCCCCCGGAGCCGTTGTTCAAAATGCTGGGAAGATAGGGAAGTGGGGTTGAAGATTTCTGTAAGGAGCTGCTCCTCCAATCACAGGCGGGTCATTCTACCCCGTTAGCTGCTTATAGGCTGACTAGTGGGCCTATCAGCAGTAAAACTGGGAAACAAAAAGATTGTGATTGGAGGGGCAGCGAACACCCGCTGGAGAAAGGCGCAGGGAGCCGGGGGGGGGGGGGGGGAAACGCACAGAGACATTGTCTCCCTTCTCTCCTAGGCACTTAACGCCTTTCCCCGGGAATGGAAAAGGTTTCAGGAGGGGGAGAGACAATGAGGGAGAGAGAGAGGGAGAGATAGAGAGAGTGGGGCCCAGGGCGCCTGGGGCCTCGTCTCGCAACTGCTTTAGCCCGGCTCTCCCCACTGCAGCCGGCCTCTCTGCCCTTCCCCCACCCCCACCGCCTCTTTGCCCTTCCCCTCCGCCGCCTCTCTGCCCTTTCCCCCTCCCGCCTCTCTGCCCTTTCCCCCTCCCGTCTCTCTGCCCTTTCCCCCTCCCGCCTCTCTGCCCTTTCCCCCTCCCGCCTCCCTGCCCTTTCCCCCTCCCGCCTCTCTGCCCTTTCCCCCTCCCGCCTCTCTGCCCTTTCCCCCTCCCGCCTCTCTGCCCTTTCCCCCTCCCGCCTCTCTGCCCTTTCCCCCTCCCGCCTCTCTGCCCTTTCCCCCTCCCGCCTCTCTGCCCTTTCCCCCTCCCGCCTCTCTGCCCTTTCCCCCTCCCGCCTCACTGCCCTTTTCCACTCCCGCCTCTCTGTCCTTTCCCCCTCCCGCCTCTCTGCCCTTTCCCCCCCCACGCCTCTCTGCCCCTTCTCCTCCAGCTCTCTGCACTTACTCCATGGCTCTCTGACCTTTTGCAATGGCTCTCTGACCTTTACCTCGGTTGGCTGAACTTTCCCCCAGCTCTCTGCCCTTCCCCCCCACGCCTCTCTGCCCGTCCCATACCCCGCTTCTCTGCTCTGTACCCCCCGCCTGTCTGCCCTTCCCCCCCGCTTCTGAGCCCTTCCCCCCGTCTCGCTGCCTTTTTCCCTCTCCCGCCTCTCTGCCGTTTTCCCCCTCCCGCCTCTCTGCCCTTTTCCCCCTCCCGCCTCTCTGCCCTTTTCCCACTCCCGCCTCTCTGCCCTTTTCCCACTCCCGCCTCTCTGCCCTTTCCCTCTCCCGCCTCTCTGCCCTTTCCCTCTCCCGCCTCTCTGCCCTTTCTCCCCCCCGCCTCTCTGCCCTTTCCCTCTCCCGCCTCTCTGCCCTTTCCCTCTCCCGCCTCTCTGCCCTTTCCCCCTCCCGTCTCTCTGCCCTTTCCCCCTCCCGCCTCTCTGCCCTTTCCCTCTCCCGCCTCTCTGCCCTTTTCCCCCTCCCGCCTCTCTGCCCTTTTCCTCCTCCCGCCTCTCTGCCCTTTTCCCCCTCCCGCCTCTCTGCCCTTTCCTCCTCCCGCCTATCTGCCCTTTTCCCCCTCCCGCCTCTCTGCCCTTTCTCCCCCAGCTCTCTGTTCTTACTCCACGGGTGGCTGCGCTTTCGCCCGGCCCTCTGACATTTTCCCCTGGTTCTCTGCCCGTTCCCCAGTTCGCTGACCTTTCCCACTGCTCGCTGACCTTTGCCCCATTTCTATGCCCTTCCCCCCCAAACCCCAGGCTCCTTGCCCTTTCCCCCGCCTCCTTGCCCTTCCCCCCAGGCTATCTCCGCTTCCACCGACGCTGATCACTCCATTCGGCCTTGCTCCACTTTCCAGCACTGCTAGGCCTCAGGTCTCGCTTCCAGGTCTCTCTTCCCCGCAGCTCCCGCCCTCCCACACACCGATTTAGGAAAAGTGATCGAGTGAGTGAGCGTGTGCATGATTGAGAAAGTGAGGGTGGCTGAGTGACAGAGTGAGGGTGGGTGGCTGAGTGAATGAGGGTGCGTGGGTGAGTGAAGTAATGAATGAGGGTGGGTGGTGAGTGAGCGTGGGCGGGTGTCTGAATGTGGGTGAGTGAGGATGGATGAGTGAGTGAGGGTGGGTGATTGAATGAGGGTAGATGAGAGTGTGAGTGAGGGTTGGTGGGTATGTGAGGGTGGGTATGTGAGTGAGGGTGAGTGGATGTGTGAGGGTGGGTGGATGAATTATTTAGTGTGTGTGAAGGTAGATGAGTGAGGATGGGTGGGTGAGTGAGTTTGAGGATCAGTGAGGGTGGATGAGTAAGGATGGGCGAGTGAGGGTGTGAGTGAGGGTGAGTGAGTGAGGGTGAGTGAGTGAGGGTGAGTGAGTGAGTGTGTAATTGGTGGTGAGTGAATGAGGGTGAGTGAGTACCCCCGAGTGAGGGTGAGTGAGTGTGGTTGGGTGAGTGAGTTTGAATGAGGCTGGGTGGGTAAGGGTGAGTGAGAGCGAGTGAGTGAGTGAGAGTGAGTGAGTGAGGGCGAGTGAGTGAGGGTGAGTGAGTGAGTTTGAATGAGGCTGGGTGGGTAAGGGTGAGTGAGAGCGAGTGAGTGAGTGAGAGTGAGCGAGTGAGGGTGAGTGAGTGAAGGTGGGTGAGTAATTGATGGTGAGTGAATGAGGGTGAGTGAGTGGGGGTGAGTGAGTGAGGGTGAGGGTGCGTGAGTGAGTAATGGGTGAGTGAGGGTAAGTGAGGGTGAGTGAGTGAAGGTTAGTGAGTAATTGATGATGAGTGCATGAGGGTGAGTGAAGGTGAGTGAGTGAGGGTGAGTGAGCGAGGGCGGGTGAGCGAGGGCGGGTGAGCGAGGGCGGGTGAGGGAGGGCGGGTGAGGGAGGGCGGGTGAGGGAGGGCGGGTGAGGGAGGGAGTGAGATTGAGTGAGGGTGAGTGAGTGAGTGAGTAAGGGTGAGTGATTGTGGGTAGTGAGAGTGCCCAGGTGCTGCAGGCTCATCAAGGCGATGTTTCTCTGGATGATTTTCCGCTCCGGCTCAGCTTTCCATTGCCTGTTGTCCACAGCCGAGCTGGGGGCTCCTCCATTCGGCTCCAACACCTCCACCTCCTCCTCTTCCTCTCCATCGATCCTGTCCCGATTCTCCATATTGATCATCTTTCAGTAACACCGGCTGTGTAAAGTCAGGCAGCAGTGTAGATCGCTGGCCAGCTGCTTTAATGCTGATGCCTTTCTTTAAGAAACCCATGTCAGTGCGAGAATAGGCAGACTGAGGGGGCTGGAGGAGATGGTTACAGCAAAACCAGGATGGGCTGTGCAGGCATCTTGCACCAAGTGTGCACCAGTATTGGGGATCCAGGCGGCCGTGGTCTCCGCCACATCCCTCCCCTTTCCTTGTTCCTTTGTGTTTGGTTCAACACTTGGAAATTTTCCACATATATAGTGATGTTACCTGTGTAATTCCATTTTACACAACAGGTCCTCAGAAATGGAACAATGAACATGCCTGCAGCTTCACGGATTTTCATTCTGCAGTTAGTATTTTCAGCCCACTTCTCTGTGTGAGAATGTGTGTGTGTTCATGAGAAAGAGAGAGAGAGTGGAAGTGTATGTGTTTTTGAGAGAGAGAGACAGAGAAAGAGACAGACAGAGAGTGTGTGTGAGTGAGATAGGGTGTATACGTGTGAGAGTATATGAGATAGAGAATGTGTGTGTGGGAGAGAAAGAGTGTGTGTGTGAGAGAGAGAGAATGAGAGAGAGAGAGTGTGTGTGAGAGAGGGAGAGTGTGTTTTTATGTGTTTGTCATAGGGAGTATAAGTGTGAGAGTGTCTGACAGAGAAATGTGTGTGAGAGAGAGCTACTGTGTTTGTGATAGGGAGAGAGCAACTGTGTGTGTGTGTGTGAGAGAGAGAGGGAGAGTGTAGGGGTCTGAGTGATATGTAGAAAAGTGTGTGAGAGTGTGTGTGAGAGAGAGAGCCAGTGTGTCTGTCAGAGAGAGTGTGTGTGTGTGTATGAGAGAGAGTGTGGTGTGTGTGAGAGAGAGAGAGAGTGAGAGAGAGTGCACGTGTAAGAGAAACAGTGTGTGTGTGAGAGAGAATGTGTTTGCGTTTCTGTGTGTATATGAGAGAGAATGAAGGTATGTGTATGTCAGAGAGTGTTATGTGTGTGTGTGTGTGAGTGAGAGAGAGAGAAAATGGAGAGTGTGTGCATGTGTGAGAGTGTGAATGTGTGTGGGAGAGAGGGTGCATGTATTCGAGAGAAAGAGTGGGTGTACATAAAAGAGAGGGATTGTGCTTGTGCGTGTGTGTGTGTGTGTGTGTGTGTGAGAGAGAGAGAGAGAGAATGAGTGTGTGAGAGTGCATGTGTGAGAAAGAGTGCATGTGTGTGAGAGATAGTGTGCACGTGTGTGAGAGTGTGTGTAGTTGAGAGAGTGAATGTGTCTGAGAGAATGTGAGTATCTGTGTGAGAGTGTGTGTGAAAGAGTGAGGCAATGTGTGAGAGGCAGGGTGTGTGCGTGTTAAAGAGAGTTTGTGTGTGAGAGGGAGAATGTGTGAGAGAGAGAGAGTGTGTGTGTCTGTGTGTGTGTGTGACAGAGAAAGAGAGTTTGTGTCTATCAGACAGAGTGCGTGTTAGTGAGTGTGTGCAGGTGTGTGAGAAACAGCCTGTGTGACAGAGAGTGAGCGAGTGAGGGTGTGTGGTAAAGAGACTGAGTGAGTCGAGGTAGATCAGCCATGATCTTACTGAATGGAGGGCAGGATCGAAGGGCCGAATGTCCTCTCATGCTTTCATTTCTGTCATTCATTCCTCCCCTTGCAGGCGGCAATCCAATGACTCAGTTATTGATGGCGGCTCCTTTTCCCCAAATCCCCCGCGGCTGGTTATTTGGAGCGGGAGCCTGGTCATTGTCCATTTCAATCGTTTAAATAACTCGCAGCCTCTGATCAGATCAGAACAGGCGCTGCTCTCTGGAGCCTCACTGTCACTCCCTGATTCTGTTTGTTCTGAAATTGTGCTCAAGTTCAGGTCACTCACATTCAATGATTTTCTGATACTCAGAATACTTAAACATAATTAATTCATTAAAATTTATACATGTTCTCTCCAGAAATATTGTTAAAAACAATTAACATGCGTCATTTCACCCGAGCAATGGAACAATTTATTTTCACAGATCTGGCTAGAGAACACACAGCCAGTTAGTTCGATGCCGATTCAGTTTGTTTGACCTCTGAGGGGAGAAGACTCTCAGGTCAGTAACAGGACAAGTTAAGATATGGATTAAAGCCCCCACTCCTCCTCCAGTACACTCCTGTCATCAGCTGCAAGGGTGGGAGCCAACTCTCCACTGAACGGTCAAACACTCCGGGTCAGGTACAGCATCGGTTTGATATAAAATAAAACTCCCTCGATGTTGTCCCATCAAATATGCCCAGGAGAGGGTTCAATCCGGTTTTGATATAAATTCTGTGCTGCAGGAGCCGGTCAGAGGCTGGGAATTCTGTGGCGAGTAATTCAACTCCTATCGCCCAAAGACAACTCACCATCTACAAGGCACAAGTCAGGACTGGGATTGAATAATTTTCACTTGCCTCAATGTGTGAAACTTCAAAAAACCCCAAGAAACTCAATACTATCCAGGGCAAAGCAGCCCACAGAATTGGTACCCCATCCACTGTCTTAAACATTCTCTCCCTCCTGCACCGATGCACAGTGACAGCAGTGTGTACCATATTCAAGGTGTACTGCAGCAATTCGCCAAGGCTCCTTCAAAACCCGCAACCTCTCCTAACTAGAAGGACAAGGGCAGCAGGTGCTTGGAAACACCGCCACCTGTATGTTCCCCTCCAAGACACCGAACATCCTGACTTGGAACTATATCGCTGTTCCTTCACTGTAAATGGGTCAAAATCCTGGATCTCCCGACCTAACAGCACTGTGAGTGAACCTGCAGCTATTCAAGGAGGCGGCATTTCAACACTTCCTCAAGGATTGGTAATTAGGATGGGCAACAAATGCTGGCCTTGCCAGCGACCTCAACATCCTATGATAGGATTAAAAATAAGATACAGGCTAACTTCTTCCTCCACATTGTCCAACCAAATAGGTCAAGGACTGTGGCAGCACAGATTAAAATAGGATAAAACTCTCTCTGCATTGCCTAACCGAACACTCCCAAGACAGATACATCACTGGCTTAAAATCGACCAAATCTCCTTTGACAGTCTGTCTGTCGTTTCTGAATTGTCCTTTCTGACTGTCACAATGGGTTGGGTATCTCATTTCTGAGGCGCCTGGTCAAAAAGTCAAACTTTCACATTTCTCACAAATACAAGTTTTTTGAAGAAATAAATCAAATTGCACTTCCTGAAATACAAGAGAACGAACCAGAAGGTTAACAACCAGTCAGGAAAATTCTTGGTCCCAGCACAGTGACCACGCGCACAGAAACAGAACAGACACAAATGGTGCAACAATCGAGTTCCCAGCGGATAGATCTGTTCAATCTGTCCATTTCATTCAAGCTGTTTGATTCTAATTGATCAATGGTCAATTTGCTACAATTATTCTATAACTTATTTGAAATTAAACTGATTTTCATTTCAAAACTCCCATTGAAGTCCATCTAATTCCCCGTCTGACTCAAATCTCCAAACAATGTATGATTTAAGTTACCCTGAAAATGAACACAGCAAATACTACAGATTCAGGATAATTGGTTGTCCGTAATAAAGACTCAATGACAGGGTAAGAATTAAACAAATCAGGAAACATTCACATTGAAAACCGATTACCCACTGATTTGATTTGATTTTAGGTATAAATATAACCAATAAAAACGTTGAGGCGAAACACCTTATCGAGCTGAGCACAGCTGAGTAAGAAAAGTATTCTTTTCTAAATTCATTTTGGATACAATTCAAAATTCTCTCCACCCTTTGAGATTTTGCACCACTATAATGTCCAGTATACTATTTAATTGTTGGAGTTCATTTATGTTGAATTAATTATCACTAATATTATATTGTAAGTTAATTATCTTGTTATTGTCAATTCATTTTCTTGTTAGCTGATTTCTACTTTATAATAAAAATAGTTTTCAATAATTGAAAATTGTTTCTCCTTGGTACTTTGTGAAATAATTGGGGTTTATTTAAATCAACCTGACACTGAAAAATTGTTAAACAATAAACTTCAAATTACTACATGGTAACATCCAGGCAAGTAAATCAATTTTACTTAAATCTGATCAATATTTACTATTTTATTTTTACTTCTCCTGCTCTGTTTTAATGGACAAAATTGTAAACTATGCGTTTCTAAACGGATTGAGAAATCATAAATTCCATCTATTCTCATCGAGTAATTCACACGACGAATTTATGAGTTGAATATTTGAAACACTTTCAAATCTGGCCGGGGGCACATCGCATTAACTGTCGATGAGGTGTAATATCATCTGTTTGCTGAATCAAACTTGCCTTAACTCCGAGTTATGTGTAAACAAATGTTCCTGGCAGTAACTTATTATCAATGAAAGTGCTTCCTACATAACAATCCCTATAATTTAATTGTTAAATATATTGTTCACTGAAAGAAGATCCAAATTGATCAGTAGACAATTTGATGAGAAGAATTCATTCAGATCATCTGCGCCACTGAAATATAACCGGCAAATCGACTCCAGATTTTGTTCTTCAATTTAATATTTAATAAGAATTAAGCATGAAACTCAGATATGATCTGTTCTTCTCCTATAATTCTATCTGTGTACAGCACAGCTATGGGAGACAGGATGTTGTTATTAAATTCAAAACTAATACTAATGTTTGCAATTAAATTAATCTTTTCGAATTTCAAGCTTTTACTTGTCAGTCTCTATTTATATGCGGTCTGCACCTTCCTGCAGTTCAAAAAAATGTAAGAACAATTCCTTTACTGCCAGCGAATTACACCCCCCAGTAAACTGTTTAAAATTAGATTAGTGACAATTATCTCGCTCTCCAAATCCCAATGACATTGAAGGAATAGTGTGGTTACAGCTGCACAGAAAGAATGTAATAACCGAATAGACATATCGCCAAACTGCAATGTCAAACTCCTCTTTAAGTCAATGCAAATGTTATCAGCGATATAAAAAAGTAATTCAAAATCTCTTTTGAAACTGAACAATTCTGTAGAGTCAGTATATTATTACTGAAATTTTTTCATGCATAATCACAAATTGTTTCCAGCCTAAAAACTTTCCCGATCATGTTAATTGTGCGCAGAGCACAGCAGAATTGTGAAAGGCGATTAATGATCAATTAGGTTAATATGAAAGCTGTTCCGTCAATATGGAGAAATACATTATAATTGTTTTAATTGTATTAATTTTACTCTACAATTTGAAAACTTGGTAATTGTATAGTTTCTGATTGTAGTAACGAATTATGTTCTGAATGAGCGTCATAATCCATGGTTTAGTTTACTCTGCAATTATCACTTAAAATAAACACAAAATGTTCTAACACATCTGTAAATGCTTTTTTGCCCATTTCTGAAGCCTGTTTGTTTTCTGCCTACAATCGCGCTTCAAGCAGATACAAACGCGTAGGCTGCTTCGATTCAATCGCAAAACGTGTAACTGCTCAATGTCTCCGAGTTTAAACAATGCAGAAACAATGCAGAACCGCTAAACCGTTTCACAAATTCCACTAATTCAAAGTCACCCGGACACACACTCTCCTCAGCAGAAAAACACCAAAAGCACATCACTGAGGGGCTGAAATCCGTTTCATGGAGAAGCAGCTCAATTCTACAAACACTTCCAACAGAATCCAATGTAACATTGCAAGAAAATCTCAATATCGAATCCAGACAACCGCTCGTCACCAAATGAATGAATAATTAAACTAAACATAAATATGGAATAATGTCAACAGCATTGTGAGTAGGCGGAACATGTTCAATAAATTAATATTGAAACTTAAGCATATTTTGTTAATATTGGGTTTGATTTCAAACCTATTTAAACCCTTGTGCAGTAGATGGTAAAACCCGCAGCCATTAGATGTCACCGAGATTAAACATTGCAGAAACGTCAAACTGTTTTTACAAACGTTAGATATTTCAAGTAGCCCGGCCACACAGTATCCTCAGCAGATAAATACAAAATCACAACTACCAGGGACTCAATCCCTCAGCAGCACTTTTTATCAAAACACAGCGGAATTATATAACTCAATTTCAGCAGAATCACATGAAACATTGTAAAAACTTCTGCATTCAGAATCCACCAAACTCAGGTTTCATTGGCTGAATGAATTATTAAAACAGACAAAAAAAACAAAGACTCAAATAAAACAGTTACTAAATAAATGTGTGGTTCTTACCTGCAGTCACCGTCATCATGGTCCCTTTCCCCCAGTAGTCCATAGCGTCACAGTGTTACACTCCCTGGGCTGTGCCATACAATAACTGTCCCTGCACGAAAAAGTCAGAAATCCACCGTTATCTTAAATATTCATAAGTCAGAGGCAAAGTAAGATCACGATGAATCTTCACGAAATTATATTTGCGTTTGCGGATATCTTTAGCTATTCATCAATGATCCTCATGTTTTATAATTCACAGAATAACACATGAACATGTTATTGAATTCACCAATTGAGGAATGGATAATTATCACAGCTTTTCCATCTTAAACCATGTTTTTTGGGCAGTGCTGGACAGAAATAATACTTCACTGTAAATATAGCAGGATTGTAAAAGCGAGCACTGACCCAGGCAGACTCATTTAGTGCTGAGGGGTTTTTGTATTGACAGTAACTGCTGTGCCATCCCGTATATCACAGTGAGACACATCGTGTCAAATACTGCGGCAGACTGTTCACTGTAAATACAGAGATTTAATCTCACTGCGCTCTCAAAAACCTGATCTCACTCGCCTAAGAGTGAATCAGTGAGATATTTCAGCCTGTGCTGGTCATTATATTTATAAATGTGATTGGAATACTTTAAAAGCCTCTGTGAAGATTTAGCGTGTCCGTAAACACAAACAAAGCGGAAGACTTCTATATATTTTTACAAACCAATATTACTTATTACCTTTATTTTATTTAGCTCCCATTTTCTTTGACTTTTCCTGTTGTGATCGTGATCACCAATTTGAACAAACTCCTTCTGAGGTTTTTGTATGAGGATGTCGCTGTGCACAGCACTGTGACCTCCCGTATTATCACAGTGAAATACACCCGCACAAAAACTGCACCCAATCTCTGATCAGTGCTGCCTCTCAATATTCACTTCAAATAGACGTTTACTTCTGATCTAGTTTAGTATTTATGCAGCAATTTACAAAACTCAATGAACAGTGATCCCCTCCAAGTATCAGACATATTAAAATGAACATTATATCCAGGTCTGTAATTGCGGAATCTGTTAACAGTAAATATAAGCACAGCCAAAAGCTCAGCCTATTATATCAATTGGTTTGTTAGGTTTTACTGTTAAATTTGCTGTTTTACTTTTGTCAGAAGCGACTTGTTGTCGGGTTCTGATCATTACAGTTAATATTACATTTAAAACAAGTACTGACCGTCAGGTTACGATGGAAGTTGTTGAGTTTCTCTCGATCTGTTCTTGTTCGGGTCCAGCCCTGATTCCTCTCGCTGTGGTCTCTTGCACAGTAATAGATGGCGGTGTCTTCAGTCTTCAGGCTCGTCATGTCCAAGGAGAAGATGTTCCTTGAAGTGTCTTTGGACGCAGTAAATCGATCCTTAATTGCTGGGGCGTAGTAGTTGCTGGATGAAGTATAGTAGCTAACCAACCACTCCAGCCCCTGTCCGGGAACCTGTCGGACCCAGTACATGTAGTAGCTGCCAAGGTCGAACCCGCTGGTTTTACAGGTCAGTTTCAGGGAGCCTCCGGGACTCCCGGTCTCTGCCTCTGGCTGAGTCAACACAACATCCGACTGGACACCTGTAAAAAATATATCAAAAACCCCGAGGATTAATCCTGGTGAAATGATTCCTGACTCTGTAACATTCCAGAGAGAGACTAACACTGAGACAGTAACAGTGAGAAACTTGGACAATAAAAACTACTCACGGGATAAGAAAGTCAGCAACAAACTGAGAGAAATCGCCGACCTCATCCTTCTGGTCACTTGGGGAAAACTGTTCTGTCCAGAACTCAGTGAACAAACCAGCTCCCGGACTGTTGGATTCCGGCCCCAGTGAGCGGCATTTAAATACCCGGCAGAAGGGGGCGGGTTTCCAGGCGCCGCCTGTTGATTCCCTGGTGGAGGCGGCGACTAGATCCACGCCCCACCTTCCACATCCCCAACAGAATGGACTCAGATATTTACAATAGGTTATTGTTAAAAGTGGACATTTTGCCTGTATCGGGATATTTGGCTGAATGGATTCATTGTAATGTCTCCAGTGGTTCTAATGGTGAAATTACAGTTGAGCATCTGTTAATAAAAATATAGTTCCATTGAAAATTATGCCCATTTATTTCTACTCCACTTCACAAGGCGTTGAACCAAAAATATTAAATTATATTATCAGGGAATAAAGGGACTGTCAGTCTGTTTTGCAGCTACTCCGGGTCTCTATCTCATTACCACAATAAAGTGTCATCATTCATAGGAATTATTATTGATTTATGTAACTAAATGCGGGGGATGAACAAAGTGATTTTATTAACTATGTGGGTGGTTATCGCTGTACAATTTGGGTCCGGAGATAAGAAGAATCTCCTCACATTGTACAATGTCTCTCATTGCATTTCTCGAACTGCCCCTGACCCTATGACAGCCCTTTGAAAATTAGCGATTTTAGAAACCCGCCTTCCTGATAATTAAACGGTAAGTTTACACAGAAACGTAAAATTTACATCAACTTTTGACAGAGAAGTTAATGAATCAGGACGGACACGGAGATCAACAAAGTTATCCTTCAGCATCCAAATCACTGCAGCTAATTCTATTGACCACCGGCTGTCTACCATTCACTGATATTGGGAACACAGGATATCAGGGCTTTACGACATATTACATAATATCACAAGAATAAATGTTTTATCTTCCACTGAAGCGGGTCAGGAACTGGTCATTTCTCCACTCATTGGCAGCTATGAGAGGGACTGTTCAATAATCGAAATCAGCACAAATTAAACTGTACAGTACACGGTGCTAATGAGGTATAAGTGACCCCTCAGGTTAAATGAGGTGCAGAACTCTGAGAATATTCAAGGAATTCCTGCGGGTTCAAGACAATTCTATGATTTTCTTTTAATTTAATTTCTTTTATTTTTTTGTCATTCTACTCATCTCATTAGACTGGGGGATTGGGACCATCAACATCGCTCTCTCGCACTTCATGAAGTTCTTAATAAACCGGCTTTAATAACTGGAATGTCCTTTACTTAGAAATAATATAAATTAAATAGTATACGGCCAATTTCCTGATCGTGTTTAACCTCAGCGAACATGGCATTCATTAAAATATTTCCTTAGATGAAATGCCATTTAAAATGTGCCTTTCGTGTGCGACAGAAACATTTATTGTTTGAATGGCTAAATCCCATTTTGTTCATTCA
Organism: Cetorhinus maximus; assembly: GCF_964194155.1. Classification (NCBI taxonomy): domain Eukaryota; kingdom Metazoa; phylum Chordata; class Chondrichthyes; order Lamniformes; family Cetorhinidae; genus Cetorhinus; species Cetorhinus maximus. The sequence continues at coordinate 174,035 of NW_027596623.1, forward strand.
CATCCAGGCTAATCTGCCCCACACAGTATTTGGCAGCAAGCCAGCCGGCTGCAGTCAGGGACGCTCGAATGTCCGATGTTGTTTACAGGAAGCATCTGGGGGTTTGTGCAGTTTATCAAAGATCTGTTTCCTCAGTACTGACCGCTTGGATGCCAGCCAACTTCAAACCCTTAACATTGTCAACAAGGCCTATTCATAACAAATCTACCCAGCAACAACACTGGAGTCAGCTTTATTTTTTAAATTGTGAACTTATGTGGACTGTGCCCAGCTTTCAGGAAAGAAAAGTTATCCAGCTTCTCAGACACCCTGTCAGCATCAATGGCTCATTGGAGCATCTCTCCAACAAATCATAATATTGTGATTGATGGATGGATGGAAAGAATTACAGGCAGATTATTAAAGAGGACTCAGAGAGAGGATAGATTCTGTTACAGTCAAACATATAAATCTGTGTGATTTTTTTTGCGCTTTTACTCTTTTACGGGACATGGGGGTCACTGGCAAGGCCATCATTTGTTGCCTCTCCCTAATTGCCTTTGAACTGAGTCCCTTGCTGGGCCATTTCAGAGGGCAGTTGGAGTCCACCTTATTGCTGTGGATCTGGAGTCACATGTAGGCCAGACTAGGTCCAGTGGCAGATTTCCTTTCCTAAAGGACATTAGTGAACCAGATTAGTTTTTTCCACAGTCGATGATAGCTTCATGGTTCCCTTCACTGAGACCAGTTTTCAATCCCAGGTTTATTGTTGAATTTAAATTCCACCAGCTGCCATGGCGGGATTTGAATTCGTGTCCCCAGGAGAATAGCTTGGGTCTCTGGATTACTAGTCCAGTGACATTAATACAACACCACCGTCTGCCAAAGAATGGAGGGATGGCTGCAGTGATGCGGGAATGAATCATAGTTGGATGCCTGAACATTTTGATGAAGGGATCAGTGAATGAATTGATTGATGTATCGATAGGCGCGTCTGGAAGATACAGTTTTACCTTCTCATCTTGGTGCTTGACTACTTTAAACCTTGAAGCAGGTCCAGTATTTCATTTGTGTCAGTCCAATACCTTCAGTCCCTCCAGATTTTCTGGATGTATTCCATCCCCAGGGTATCGAGCTGAACGTCACCAAGAGAAGGCTGGAGATGTCCCTGCGGTACTGATGATTCTTCCCTGCTGATGGGGAATCATCATCTTTCAGACAGAAAGCGGGTACATAATTTGGTTTAGGATGGAGGATTGTAATATTTGGAACATGTGGTCCTTTCATGTAAAACAAAGCATTCAACATATCCTCACCCAAATTAGCGAAGATATTACTCACTGGAGAGCCGCAATAATTTACAGTCAGGTCCGGGTAGTTTTATTTATACCATCACTTTACAAATCCTCACGCACACCAGTTATATATCGGGAGTTTCTGTGTGATTATGAGTTGATTACTTGTCAATAAAGCGCAGAGGCTGCTGGGTAGCTGCTCATTATCCTCGGTCTGATTTAATTCCATTTCCCACTGAATTCTGGGACAGATGTGATTCCTTGCTGATAGAATGGTCAGTGTGGTCTCAATCAATGTTAATGATATTAAATGAATCGCAATTACATTTTGTATGGAATCAAATGCTGAAAATGCTTGGTTCATACAATTATTAATCTTTGTGAATGGATGATATTTGCTGGTTATAATTATTTGTCTTGTGAATTGATGATAATTGGTGAATATAATTATTTATCTTTGTGAATTGATGATAGTTGGTGAATATCATTATTTATCTTTGTGAATGGATGCCAATTGGTGAATATACTTATTTATCTTTGTGAATTGATGATAATTCTTGAAGATAATTATTTACCTTCGTGAGTTGATAATAATTGGTGTTGATACTTATTTATCTTTCTCAGCCTTTACGACCTTCTTCTTCTCTGCTGAAAGATAAGATCCATTCCACAGGAGGTGAATGATGCAAAAATCACCACACTATCTGAAAACAAAGCCGACAGGTGAGACTGCAACAACTGCAGGGATATCTCACTCATAGAGTTACGGGGAAGGCCTTTGCTCAGGTCATGCTTTAAAGACTTCAACTGGATGCAGGCTGAAGCACAATGTGATGTTTTTATCGGAAGCTATACTCTGGACATGATTTGCTCCACACGCTGGACACCGTCAGCAGAGCACCACTCTAGAAGATTTTTGGGAAAATTGGCTGTTCACCAAAGCTCCTCAGTCTCATTCACTCCTTCCATGACAACATGCACTGCACTGTACAGACTGATGAGTCCACTTCCGACAGATTCGGAGAAACAGACTTGTGTCCAAACCCCTTCTCCATGCTGCTGATCTTTGTCTTCCCTGTAAATATGGAAGGAGTCGACTTAAACTCGATCAGACCACAAGCTCCACAATCTATAAGACTGAAAGCGAAGACATAAACACATTGAATCTTGATCAGAGAATTCCTGCACGCTGATAACTCTGTCATCAAAACGGAAATTCATCCACAAAGACTGATGGACTGGCTCTCCCATGCCTGTAACTTGTTCTCCCTGACTATAAGCATGGAGAAAACCGTGGTCATGGGATAAGGTGTTGCATTTCCGTCATTGATCACACTAAATAACAAACGGATGAAAGTAAATTCCGCTCCCTGGGTTCCAAGGTGACAGGCAGCCTGTTCCTTGCTGCAGAACTTGATACCCGTATGGGGAAAGCAGCTGCCACCTTTGCCTGACTCATGAAACGCCATGAATAACATCAAACTGGCCCTTAGGACCAAGCTGATGGTTTATAAGGCCTGCATTCTCAGCACCTTTATCTCTGGCTGTGAAACATGGACGAATTACAGTTATCAAGAAAAGAAGCTCCACAATTTCCATCTTCACTGCCTGCTGCGCATTATTGGTATGTACTGGCAGGATAAAGTCACGAATGCAGTGGTACTGTCAAAGGCAGAGCTCCCAAAACTGCAGAACTCATCAAAAAGAAGCGGTTTTTGTGTCTTGGGAACGTTCGCAGGATGGAAGATGGCCACATACACAAGGACTTTCTGTATGGTGAGGGAGCCGGAGGCACACAACCAGTGGGACGCCCAAAGCTCCGCTTCAAGGATGCTTGAAGTGAAGGCCCTAACTATTGATTATCACAACTGAGTGTAACTAACTGACGACTGAGGAAAATGGTAACACCTCCTGTGGTTTGGCATGAACCACCACGACGACCAGTGGCTACAGTGGCTTGGTAATCCAGGCTAACACCGGGAAAAAAAGAAGCCACAATGACATTTTCTAGCTTCATGTGCAGCACTTGTGGCAGAACCTGCCTCACAACAATTGGCCTCCTTAGCAATCAGCACATCGGAAATGGGTTTGTTTCCATTGTGTGTCTGTGACCTTTCACAGATGGAAGGTTGTCCAGGATCTTCGTGAAATTCAGTTGCAAACAATATGATGTGCTTCTCCTTCTCCCTCTCTTTCTCTCTCCCTGACACACACAGACCAAGATGGCATCTTGTGCTTCAACTTAAGATCACACCTTGGCTTCCTGGGAGGCTCCATAGTTCCTTAACTATTCAATAAAATGACCCTAACTGTCTTTCAGGTGGTATCATGAACCAATAAACTCTTCCCAACACTATGTTTGTTGAGGTGAATAGTAATGCTCCCATGGTCTCTGTACAGTGCCCTGGTCAACATCCCTCCCTTTGATCAAGTTGAGCAAAGTCATATCACCAGGAATTGGGCCACTTTACTCTGGTGCTGACTGTAATGTGCGCTAATCAACCACGTCCACCTGCAATTAGTTGAATTTTGTTAAATTTTGACACCACCTCCCACAGAAGGCGATGTGGTGTGACACCTGGGGAAGTGTATTCTTGATACAATAATGTCAAAGACCTAACCTGACAGCGACATTTTCACAGGAGCTGCAATTGCAAAGTTTGGCCAGCAGATGGATGTGAAATCTTGATGGACACATTCTATGAAGCAGGCATTCTCTCAATTAATACTGCACTGGATCCCCTCTCTGTCTTTTTAAATTGGACTCCAACTATTTTTATATTAGACCAAACACTGTCTCTCTTTATGTTTCAAAGTACCCTGTTTCAATTAATACTGCACCAGTCAACACCAATATTTATATCACACAGTCTGGAAGTTCCCAATTCAAACCGGATCGGATTTACCTCTGCAGTCCTGTCACATCCAGTCGTAAGTGGTGGCAGACAAGTAAACAAATAACTGGAGAATGGGGCTCCACAAAGTTGTGGGTCTGGAGTTATATGTATGGGAGGTGGTGATGTGCTGGTATTCTCACTGAGCTAGTAAATCGCTGGGGGTATGTGTTTGAATCCCAACACGCCAGATGGTGAAATTTGAATTGAAAAATCTAATGATGACCATGAAACCATTGTCGTAAAAACCCATCCTAACAAGCCGCACTGTTCTCAAGGGGGCAATTAGGGATGGGCAATAAATGCTGGCCTAGCTAGCGCCGCCCCCATTCTCATCAACAAACAAACAAAAATGTAGGCCAGACTGGGTAATGACGGCAGGTTTCCTTCCCTAAAGGACATCGGTGAACCAGATGGATGTTTAATATAATCGAATATCGTTTCATGGTCACCATTATTGAGATGAGCTTTGAATTCCAGATTTATTAATTGAATTTGGATTCCACATGCTGCCATAACGGGATTCAAACCCCTATCCCCAGGGAAAAGGCCTGGATCTCTGGGTTACTGATCCAGTGAAGTTCCCACTGCACGATCGTCCCTCCCATGTTATACAGGATCCTGGTTCGATTATTAATTCCCTGGGAACTACTTTATTTCTATTGTGCTGGATCAGGTCTCTGTTTGTATTAAAATAGACTCTAACTCATTAATGTTCCACTGGAAGCCATCTCAGTTTGTATTGCACTGGATTCTTTCTCTGTTTATATTACACTAGGCCCTGTCTCTGTTTATGTTATATTAAATCTTGACTATGTCACATTATAGTGGTCATTGTAACTACGGCACTAGGTTATGTTTCTGAAGAAGAGTCATATGGACTCGAAACATTAACTCTGCTTCTCTCTCCACAGATGCTGTCCAACCTGCTGAGTTTGTCCAGCATTTTCTCTCTTTATTTCAGATTTCCAGCATTTGCAGCATTTTGCTTTTATTTATGCCTCTGTTTAAATTATGGCTGCATTACTCCATGTTTCTGTGAGATGGAGAGATAATATTATAAATAAAGACGTAAGGCTAGAAATCGGTATCTGGTAGTAGCCTGAAAGGATGGTATCGGATCGGCCGTATATGCTACGCAGCACTTGATATTCACCTTCAGCGCAGTCAGCAGAATTAGATTTCAGATATCCCTTATTCTCTGGCACCAAAGGCAAATTTCCCACCTATGGAGTGGTATGTGTAGGAGTATGCAGGGCATTGTGTTCCCATGTGCTTGTTGCCCTTGTTATCCTGGGAGGTGGAGGTCACAGGTAGGGAAGGTGTTGTTGAAGAGGCCTTGGCGAGTTGCTGCAGTGGATGACACACACTGCAGCCACTGTGTATCGGTGGCGAAGGGAGTGAATGTTTAACTCCTGGATGAGGAGCCTAGCAAGGGGTTGATTTCCCCTGGTTGGTATGGAGGTTCTTGAGTGTTGCTGCAGTTACATTAGTCAAGGAAAGTAAACAATTTCCAACAGGCATCTGACTTGCAGATTTGCAGATGATGGAAAGGCTTCGGGGAATCCGGAGGTGAGTTATTCGTCACAGAATCCCCAGCCTCTGACCTACTCTTGTAGCCACAGTGTTTATATGGCTGGTCCAGTTCAGTTTCTGTTCAATGGCACCTGCACAACGTTGATGGTGGGTTTCAACGACAGTAATGTCTTTTGACCGTCATGTGGAGATGTTTGATTTATTTATTGTTGGAGTTGGTCATTGCCTGGCACTTGTGTGCCGCTTATATCACTTGCAACTTATCAGCGTAAACTTGTCCAGTTCGAGATGCAATAAGTAAGGACAGTTTCATTGTCTGAGAGATCATGAATGGAACTGAACTCTGTGAAAATATGAGCGAACATCCCCACTCCTGACCCAGTGATAAAGGGAAGGCCATTGATCAAGCTGCTGAAGATGGTTGGACCAAGGACACTTCTCTGAGAGACTCCTGGAATGATGTCCTGGTGCTGAGATGATTGGTCTCCAACAACACAACATCTTCAGATGCGCTTGGTGTGACTCCAGCCAGTGGAGAGACTTTCCCTTGATTCCCGTTGACCTGACACTTTCCAAGGCTTCCTGATGCCACACTCAGTCAATAGCTACTTTGGCATCAAGTACTGAAGCACTCATACATCATGTCTGGAAGTTCGCTCTCTTGTCCATGTTCAGACCAAGTTTACAATGAGCTTTGATGCTGGCTGATCCTGGTGGATCCAGTCTGAGCTTTGGTGAGCAGGTCGGCGGCACCTTCAGTCACTTTACTGATGATTGAGAGTAGACTGATTGAGCTGCAAGGGGACGGACCTGATCTGTTGTCCATTACAAACAGTGTTCTAGCTTCACGCTATGGTTCATCATTTTCAGGTATGCCTGGCTTTGCTTCTGACCTGCTGGCCTACATTCCTCATTGTTCCCAGGCTGGATGTTAGACTCATAGACGTTTACAGCACAGATGGAGGCCATTCGGCCCATCGTTTCCGGCCCATCGTTTCCGCCCCGGTAAACAAAGATCTGACTACACTAATCCCATTTCCCCGCGCTTGGCCCATAGCCCTGGAGGCTATGGCAGCTGAAGTGAACATTTAAATCCTTCTTAAATGTTACTAGAGTTTCTGACTCAACCACCCTTTCGGGCAGTGAGTTCCAAATTCCTACCACCCTCTGGTTGAAAAAGATTCTCCTCAACTCCCCTCAGCCTTCTACCTCTTATCTAAAATCTCTGCTCTCTGGTTTTTGACTCCTCTACTAATGGAAAAGGTGCCTTCCTATCCACCCTATCTATGCCCCTCAGCACCCCCTCAACCATCGTTGCTCCAAGGAAAACAGCCTCAGCCTATCCAATCTTTCCTCATAGCTCAGACCCTCGAGCCCAGACAGCATCCTGTTAGATCTCCTCTGCACTCTCTCCAGTGCAGTCACATACTTCCTAGAAATGTGGTAACCAGAACTGCACGCAGTGCTCCAGTTGTGGCCTAACCAACGTTTTATACAGTTCCAGCATAACCTCCCTGCTCTTGTGTTTTATGCCGCAGCTAATAAAGGCAAGTAACCCATATGCCTTCTTAACCACCTCATCTACCTGCTCTGCTACCTTCAGGAATCTGTGGATAGGCACACTAATGTTTGAGTGAGGGATCTTCTGGTCCATGAGATTACAGGGTGTGATTGAATGCAACTATCCTGCTGTTAATGACCAACAGTATCTCGTTGATGCTAAGTTTTGAGCTGTTCTGAATGTATCCTGTTTAGCACAGCGGCAGTGCCGCACAACGCAATGGAGAATGTGCTCAGTGTGAATACCGGCCTTGGTTTCCGCAAGGATAGTGCAGGGGTCAATCTCACCTTTATCGATAGTGTGGTGGGCTGGAGATCAGGTAAGGTTTTCCCTCGTATTGGCTCTCTAACCATCTGTGGCAGGTCCATTCTGGCAGATATGTCATTCAGGACTCATCCAGCTCCGGCATTCTTGGTCTTGTCAAATGGTAATTGATTTTTTAAATTTACAGCACATCCATTGCCCTTGCTACCCTCAGTATTTCTTCCTCGCAGTGCTAAAGATGAAGAAGTACAGATTCATCAGCTGAGGGAGGGCAATAGGTGGTAATCACCAGGAGGTATCTCCACCCAGATCTTATCTGGTTCTGTGGGACTTCAATATGATGTCAATATTGTTGCACTCCACCGTGTCTCTTCATATTACACTCAGCCTGTCTCATTGTCACTGCTCTCGCCCATGTTTCTGTTTCTGTAACACGGGACCCTGTCTCAGTTATTGCTGCTCTCCACCATGTCTCTGTTCATATTATACTGGGCCTGCCTCATTGTCACTGCTCTAGTCCATTTTTCTGTTTCTGTAACACGGGACCCTGTCTCAGTTATTGCTGCTCTCCACCATGTCTCTGTTCATATTTTACTGGGCCTGTCTCATTGTTACTGTTCTAGTCCATGTTTCTGTTTCTGTAACATTAGTCCTGTCTCAGTTATTTATGTAATTGCCCTCTGTTTATATTACATTAGTATATTCCCTTACTTTATTGCACTAGATCCTGGAAATAGGAGTTAAACAGCTGCAAGATAAGAGAGGTCTGCGGATCATGAACACAAATCTGGGATGCAGGGAGGACAAGTCATAACATCTAAACAGGCACCCATGATAACTGTCCACACCATTTTGCTCCCTTATCTTCACTATTTCCACCCCAGCCAATTTCCACATTATTGCACTTGTGCAGTGCAGTAATAACTGAGGCAGGGTCTAATGTAATTTAAATACAGGAATGATCTAGCACAGAACTGAGACAGCGTCTACTGAAATACAGAGACAGTTCTAGATTAATATATACAGAGACAGGTCAATTATAATATAAACAGAGACAGGGCCTTGTTTAATATAAGCAAAGACAGGGTCTAGAGTAATATAAACAGAAACAGGGTCCAGTGTAATATAAATAGAGACAGGGTCTTGTGTATTATAAACATACAGGGCCCAGTTTAATATAAACAGGGGCAGGGCCTAGTGCAATATAAACAGAGGCCAGATCTAATGTAATATAAATGGAGACAGCGTCTAGTGCAAAATAAACAGAGACATATCGAGTATAATATTAACAGAGACATGCCGAGTGTAATCTAAACAGCAACATATCAAGTGTAATACAAACAGGGGCAGAGCCTAGTATAATATAAACAGAGACAGGGTCTAATGTAATGTAAACCGCGACAGGGATCAGTGTAACATAAACAGAAACAGGGTCTAGTGTAATATAAACCAGGGCAGGACCTGGTGCAATATAAACAGAGACAGCGTCTCATGCAATATAAACAGAGGCATGTTGAATATAAAAAAAGAGATATGTCGAGTGTCATATAAACAGAGCCAGGGCCTAGTGTAATACAAACAGAGGCAGGGTCGACTGTAATATAAACAGAGACAGGGTCTGGTCTGTGTAACATAAACAGGGACAGGGTCAGAGTCGAACGCAAGATCGAGACAGGGTCTACTGTCCCATCAAACACTCCCTGGACAGGTGCAGCATGGGGCTAGGCACAGAATTTAAAGCTACCTCTACATTGTCACATTGAACACTCCCAGGGAAGATGCAGCATGGGTTAAAGAGAGGGAAACTCCCTCAACACTGTCACCATGAAACACTCCCAGGGCAGATACAGCACGGGTTAGATACGGTTAGACACAGTCTAGTGTAATGCATAGACAAGGCCCACGGCTCCATCAAACAGCCCCAGGGCAGGTGTAGCATGGGGCTACATTAATAATGTAAAGTTCCCTCTACATTGCCACATGAAAAATCCCAAGGTAGGCAAAGCATGGCTTAGATTCAGGGTGAATCTCCCTCTACACTGTCGCCATCAAACATTCCTAGGGCAGGTACAACACCGTTCAGATACAGGGGAAAACTTCCTCTACATTGTCCACTCAAACACAGTCAAGGCATGTAGGGTAAGGGTTCTATGCAGTGTAAAGTTTCCTCTGCACTCTTCATCAGACATTTCCTAGGAAGCTCGACACTGGGGGCAGGTTAAGAGGAAAGCTGCCTCTGCACCGTCACATCAGGCATTCCTAGGGCTTAGGTACGGGGCAAATCTCCCTTTACACTGTCTCATCAAACACAGCCATGTCAAATACAGCATGGTTTAGATGCGGAGTAAAGCTCCGTCTGAACTGCCCTATCAATTACTCCCAGGCCAGGTATAGCACAGTTTAGATACAGAGTTAATCTCCCTCTACACAGTCGTATCAAACACTCCCAGGGCAGTCACAGTGCAGGTTAGGTGCAAAGTAAAGTTCCCTCTACACTGCCCCATCAGACACTCCAAAGGCAGGAACAGCACGGGTTAGATACAGGGAAAGATCCTTCGGCATGGCCACATCAAATCTTCGCGACTGGCTGCAACACAGGTTAGATAGAGGGTAAAGTTTCACCTGCAGTTTCCTATCAAGCACTCTCAGGTCAGTGAATGCTCAAAACAGATTTAGAGTAAATTTCCCTCTACGGATTCTAATCCATTTCATTAGATCCATTTAGATTGAAGTGTATGAATTGGGCTGAGAGAATACATTGGCGACATTGACTTCATGTTGTGGAGTAAAGACAGTGACCCAGGGTGGAGAGACAAGACAAAGAACCAGAGAGGAAAAAGAGACAGAGAGAGAGGATAGAGGAAATCTCTACAAACACATTTGCCGTGACATTATATTTCATGATAAGTGGGAATCTTTCTTAATTCTGAACATAGATATCATCGTGACATAATTCTCATATAACTGATTTTAAAAATGCCCAAAAAACAATTGCTACTGAAATCGGTTGATGCATTTGCATGTTTGACTCTACTTCTGTGCCGTGTTGATGGGGAAATATTTGTTGTGTTTTTGTGTCTCCAGAATCTAATCTGGGACTTCTATTTCTGTGTTTATTTACATAAACGCCTCACTGGTTTCAATGAAGTGTTCATGACAGCAAAACCAGATAAACACAGATACTTATTGATTGGTTTCAACTCAAAACAAGGGTTTATTTTAAGAATATTGACAGTTGGTACAAAATTAATAGAAACGTCTTCAACATCCATTAGAACAGATGTTATTTATTTCAAACAATTAAAGATACATTTCAATTAATAATTCAGTTCTGAAAGTTCTACTATCTCAATCATTGAAGAATCTTTGAACAGGCTGGGATTCCACTGAATGTCAATTTGTTGGAAGATTTAACCCATTTAAACCGGACAATTTAAAACAGCAGCCAGAGGAGCGACCTATAATTATATTAATCTCAGAGTTTTCAACATGTCACAACTAGCATTTTAAAATGTTAACATTTAGGAAGAATTTGCATTTATAGAACGCTGCTCACGACCCCATGTCTTTAAGCCCTTGAAATTCGTTGATGTACATTTGTTGAAGTTTAGTCACTGCTGTAATGTTGGAAATCCATCTGGTGTGTGAGTTGTGCACAGCAAGCTCCCACGAATAGAGCTGTGAAAAATGACGAGATAATATGTGATTTTAGTTGAAGAATGAATATTGGTCTAGGATAGTGGGGAGAACAGTCCTGCTCTATAGATTAGTACCAAGGAAGATTTTTCACCTGTCATCGGCCTGAAAGCCTAACCTGTTTCTCTCTCTATTGATGCCCACTGACCTGCTGAGTGGTTATTTTTTGCCCTGCTTTCGATTTCCAGAACCTGCACTTTTTTTGCAGCGTTTTAATTCGTTCTTGGGATATGAGCATCAATGATGACGTAATTCTTGCACTTGGCCCTGTCTGAGTTTATTCTAGTCCAGAACATATATCAGGAATCACTGCACTGGACGCTGTCTCAGTTTCTATTAATCGAGACCCTGTATTAGTAAAGGCTGCACTGGACATTGTCTGAGTTTAAATTGACCAGGACCATGTATCAGTAAACACTGCACTGGACCCTGTCTCAGTTTCTATTAATCTAGACCCTGTATTAAGTAATAACTGCACTAGGCTCTGATTCAGCTTATATTAGTCCAGACCCTCTATCAGTAATCATTGTAAAGGACACTGTCTCAGTTTATATTGATCCTGATCCTGTATCATTAATCATGCACTATCCCCTCTCCTAGTTTATAATAATCAAGTCCCTGAGTCAGTAATCACTGCATTAGGCCCTGTCACAGTTTATTTTAATCTCGATCCTCTGTCAGTAATCACTGCACTAGACGCTGTCTCAGTTGACATTGATCTGGACCTGTATCAGTAGTCAATTTATATTATCACAGAATCACAGAATCACACAGTGCAGAAGAGGCCCTTTGGCCCATCGAGTCTGCACCGACACGTGAGAAACACCTGATCTAACTACCTAATCCCATTTACCAGCACTTGGCCCATAGCCTTGAATGTTATGATGTGCCAAGTGCTCATCCAGGTACTTTTTAAAGGATGTGAGGCAACCTGCCTCCACCACCCTCCCAGGCAGCGCATTCCAGACTGTCACCACCCTCTGGGTAAAAAAGTTTTTCCTCACATCCCCACTAAATCTCCTGCCCCTCACCTTGAACTTATGCCCCCTTGTGACTGACCCTTCAACTAAGGGGAACAGCTGCTCCCTATCCACCCTGTCCATGCCCCTCATAATCTTGTACACCTCGATCAGGTCACACCTCAGTCTTCTCTGCTCCAATGAAAACAAGCCAAGTCTATCCAACCTCTCTTCATATCTTAAATGTTTCATACCAGGCAACATCCTGGTGAATCTCCTCTGCACCCCCTCCAGTGCAATCACATCCTTCCTATAATGTGGCGACCAGAACTGCACATGGTACACCAGCTGTGGCCTCACCAAGGTTCTATACAACTCCAACATGGACTCCCTACTTTTGTAATCATTGCCTCGATTGATAAAAGCAAGTGGCCCATATGCCTTTTTCACCACCCCACTAACATGCCTCTCCGCCTTCAGAGATCAATGGACACATGCACCAAGGTCCCTTTCTTCCTAAGAACTTCCTAGTGTCATCCCATTCATTGAATACTTCCTAGTCAAATTACTCCTTCTAAAGTGTATCATCTCACACTTTTCAGCGTTAAATTCCATCTGCCACTTATCTGCCCATTTGACCATCCCGTCCAAAACTTCCTGTAGCCCAAAACACTCAACCTCACTGTTAACCAACTGGCCAATCTTTGTGCCCTCCGCAAACTTACTAATCCTACCCCTGACATAGTCATCTATGTCATTTATATAAATGACAAATAATGGGAGACCCAGCACAGATCCCTGTGGTACGCCACTGGACACTGCCTTCCAGTCACTAAAGCATCCTTCTGTCATCACACTGTCTCCTACAACTAAGCCAATTTTTTGAATTATGTTCTGCCCTGCCTCAGTTTTTATGAATCTCGACTCTGTATCAGTAATCACCGTAGTAGACCTTGTCTTCCTTACATTAATTTAGAGCCTGCATCTGTAATCACTGCACTGTACCCTGCCGCAGTTTATATCAATCAAGAGCCCATGTCAGTAATCACTGCACTGGACACTGCCTCAAATTATGTTGTATGTATCATTAGTCTTCGCACTAGACTTGTCTCAGATTATATTAATTTAGATCCTGTATCTGTAATCTTTGCACTTGAGGCTCTCTCAGTTTATATTGATCTACACCCTGTAACATTAATCATTGCACTAGGCCCTGTCTCAGTTTTTATTAATCAAGACCCTATATCAGTAATCACTGCAGTAGAAACTGTCTCAGTTAATATTGTTCTAAACCCTGTACCAGTAATCACTGCAGAAGACCCTATCTCATTTTATATTGATCTTGACACCACATCAGTTAACTCTGCACTAGATTCTGTCTCCCTTTATATAAGCCTGGTCCCTCTATCAGTAATCACTGCGCTAGATCCAGTCTCAGTTTATATTAATTTAGTCCCTGCAGCAGTAATCAGTGCCCGAGCCCGTGTCCCAGTTATATTTATCTGGGCCCTGTGTCATTGGACACTACACCAGGCCCTGTCTCAATTTATGTTAGTTCAGACCGTGTGGCAGTAATTACTGTACAAGACCCTGTCTCAGTTTATATTAATCTAGATCCTTTTTCTGTAATCACTGCACTCATTCCTGTTCTGGTTATTATAATCTGCACCCTGAATTTATAATCACTGCACTTGGCCCTCTCTCAGTTTCTATTAACCTAGACCCTGTATCAGTAATCACTGCAGTAGGCCCTGCCTCAATTTATATTTATCTCGGCCCTGTAACATTAATCACTGCATTGGACATTGTCTGATTTTATATTGATTGAGACCCTGTATCAGTAATTACTGCACAACAACCTGTCTCAGTTTATATTAATCTGGATCCTGTGTCAGTAATCACTGCACTTGACATTGTCTGAGTTTATGTTGATTGAGACACTGTATTAGTAAACACTGGGATAGACCCTGTCTCAGTTTATATTAATCTAGATCCTGTATCAGTCATCACTGTACTATGGCCTGCCTCAGTTTATATTAGTCCAGACCATCTATCGGTAATAATTGCATTAAGCCCCGTCTTAGTTTATATTAATCTAGATCCTGTATCAGTAATGACTGCACTAGGCCCTGTCTCACTTTATATTAATCCAGACCCTGCATCAGTAATCGCTGCACTTAGACCTATCTAAGTTTATATTGATTGGAACACTGTATCAGTAATTACTGCAATATGCCCTGCTTCAGTTTATATCAATTTAGACCCTCTATCAGTAATCACTGGACTTGGCCCTCTCTCTGTTTCTATTAATCTAGACCCTGTATCACTTATCACTGCACGAGGCCCTGCCTCAGTTTATATTAATCTAGGCTCTGTGTCAGCATTCGCTTCACTGGACATTGTCTAAGTTAATATTGATTGAGACCATGTGTCAGTAATCACTGCACTTGGCCCTGCCACAGTTTATATTAAGATAGATCCTGTGCACTATGCCAAGCCTCATTTTGTTTATCAATCTAGGCCCTGTATCAGTAATCACTGCACTAAGCCCCATCTCAGTTTACATCAATTTCGTCCCTGCAGCAGTAATCACTGCCCGAGCCCCTGTCCCAGTTATATTTATCTGGGCCCTGTGTCATTGAACACTGCACCAGGCCCTGTCTCAGGTTATGTTGGTTCAGACCCTGGATCAGTAATTACTGTCCAAGAGCCAGTCTCAGTTTATATTAATCAAGGCCCTGTTTCGGTAATCATTGCACTCGACCCTGTTCTGGTTATAATAATCTGCACCCTGAATCTATAATCACTGCACTTGGCCCTCTCTCAGTTTCTATTAATCTAGACCCTGTATCAGTAATCACTGCAATATGCCCTGCCTCAGGTTATTTCAATCTAGACCCTGTGTCAACAATTACTGCAATTTTCCCTGCTTTAGTTTATATCAATCTAGACCCTAAATCAGTAATCGCTGCACTAGGCCATGCCTCAGTTCATATTACTCAAGACCATGTATCAGTAATCACTGCACTAAACACTATCTCAGTTTTATTTTTATCAAGACCTAGAATCAGTAATCACTGCACTAAACACTATCTCATTTTTATTTTTATCAAGACCTAGGATCAGTAATCACTGCATTAGACACTGTCTCATGTTATATTAATACAGACCCTCTATCATTAATCACTGCACTCGACCCTATCTCATTTTATATTGTTGTACACCCTGTAACTGTAATCACTTCAATGGACACTGTCTCAGTTTATATTGATCCTGATCCTGTATCATTAATCACTGCACTATCCCTTGTCCTAGTTTATGTTAATCTAGTCCCTGTGTCAGTAATCACTGCAATATGGCCTGCCTCAGTTCATATTAATCTAGACCCTAAATCAGTAACCACTGCACTAGGCCCTGACTCAGTTCATATTAATTTAGGCCATGCATCAGTCATCAGTGCAATGGACACTGTCTCAGTTTATATTGATATTTATCCTGTATCATTAATGAATGCACTAGCCTCTGTCCTGCTTTATAGTTACCTCGGCCCTGTATCAATAATCACTGCACTAGGCTCTGTCTCAGTTTATATTAATCTAGACCCTGTATCAGTAATCACTGCACTGGACACTATCTCAGTTTATATTAATTCAGACCCTGTATCAGTAATCCTGGCATTAGAGCCTGTCTCATTTTTTATAAATCAAACCCTTTATAATAATCAGTGCAATGGACACCCTCACTTTATGTTGATCTAGACCCTGTATCAGTAATCACTGCACTAGCCGCTGTCCTCAATTTTATTTATCTCGGCCCTGCATCAGTAATCACTGCACTATGGCCTGCCTCAGCCTATATCAGTCCAGGTCCTTTATCAATAATAACTTCGCTGGACCCTGTCTCCATTTATATTAGTCCACACCCTGTATCAATAATACCAGAGCTAGAGAATGCCTCCATTTATATGAGTCCAGATCCTGTATCAGTAATCACTGCACTGGCCCCTATCCCAGTATATATTTATATAGACCGTGTATCAGTGATTACTGCACCAGCCCCTGTTTCTGTTTATGTTGATCTGGACGCTGTGTCAGTAATCACTGCACTAGACCCAGCATCAGTTTATATCAATCTAAACCCGATAGCAGTGATCACTGCACTTGGCCTGTCTCAAGTTCTATTGATCTAGACCCTGTATTGTAATCAGTGCAATGGACATTGTCTCACTTTATATTAATCTAGGTCCTGTATCAGTAATCCCTGCAGTTTGCCATGCCTCAGTTTATATTAATCCATATCCCGTATCAATAATCACTTTTCTCAGTTTAAATGAGTCCAGAACCTGTATCAGTAATGACAGAACTAGAGAATGCGTCCGCTTATTTTCGTCCAGACACTGTAACAGTAATCACTGCACTAGCCCCTGTCCCAGTTTATATTTATCTAGACCATGTATCATTAATCACTGCACTATGCCCTGCCTGTTTTTATCATCTAGACCCTGTATCAGTAATCATCACACTAGGCTCTGTCTCAGTTTATATTAATCTAGACCCTTATCGGTAGTCACTGCACTGGACACTGTCTCAGTTTATATTGATCCAGACCCTGTATCAGCAATCACTCCAGTAGGCCCAGTCTCAGTTTATATTCATCTCAACCCTGTATCAATAATAACTGCACTGGATATTGTCTGAGTTTATTTTAATCTAGATCCTGCATCAGTGTTCACTGCACAAGACCCTGTCTCAGTTTTTATTAATCTAGACCCTGTATTAGTAATGACTGCACTGGACATTGTCTGAGTTTATATTGATCAGGACCATGTATCAGTAAACATGACACTGGACCCTGTCTCAGTTTCTATTAATCTAGTCATCTATGTCGTTTATATCAATAACAAATAATAGGGGACCCAGTACAGATCCCTGGATAAAAACAAAAAACTACTGCGGATGCTGGAAATCCAAAACAAAAACAGAATTACCTGGAAAAACTCAGCAGGTCTGGCAGCATTGGGTGGAGAAGAAAAGAGTTGACGTTTCGAGTCCTCATGACCCTTTGGCAGAACTGAGTAAAGTTAGGAGAGAGGTGAAATATAAGCTGGTTTAAGGTTGGGGGGCGGGATGGTGGGGGGAGAGAAGTTGGGGAAGTGGGGTGGTTGTAGGGACAAGCAAGCAGTGATAGGAGCAGATAATCAAAAGATGTCACAGACAAAAGGAACAAAGAGGTGTTAAAGGTGGTGATATTATCTAAGAAAATGTGCTAATTAAGAATGGATGGCAGGACACTCAAGGTACAGCTCTAGTGGGGGTGGGGTGGAAAGACTGACAGGGCATTACAGTTATAGATTTAAAAATAATGGAAATAGGTGGGAAAAGAAAAATCTATATAAATTATTGGAAAAAACAAAAGGGAGGGGGAAGAAACGGGAAGGGGGTGGGGATGGGGGAGGGAGTTTAAGATCTAAAGTCATTGAATTCAATATTCAGCCCGGAAGGCTGTAAAGTGCCTAGTCGGAAGATGAGGTACTGTTCCTCCAGTTTGCGTTGGGCTTCACTGGAGCAATGCAGCAAGCCAAGGACAGACATGTGGGCAAGAGAGCAGAGTGGCATGTTAAAATGGCAAGCGACAGGGAGGTTTGGGTCTTTCTTGCGGACAGACCGCAGGTGTTCTGCAAAGCGGTCGCCCAGTTTACGTTTGGTCTCTCCAATGTAGAGGAGAGCGCATTGGGAGCAACGAATGCAGTCGACTAAGTTAGGGGAAATGCAAGTGAAATGCTGCTTCACTTGAAAGGAGTGTTTGGGCCCTTGGACGGTGAGGAGAGAGGAAGTGAAGGGGCAGGTGTTGCATCTTCTGCGTGGGCATGGGGAGGTGCCATAGGTGGGGGTTGAGGAGTATGGGGTGATGGAGGAGTGGACCAGGGTGTCCCGGAGGGAACGATCCCTACGGGATGCCGCCAGGAGGGTTGAAGGGAAGATGTGTTTGGTGGTGCCATCATGCTGGAGTTGGCGGAAATGGCGGAGGATGATCCTTTGAATGTGGAGGCTGGTGGGGTGATAAGTGAGGAAAACAGGGACCCTATCATGTTTCTTGGAGGGAGGAGAAGGCGTGAGGGCGGACGCGCAGGAGATGGGCCGAACATGGTTGAGGGCCCTGTCAACGACCGTGGGTGAAAAACCTCGGTTAAGGAAGAAGGAGTACATGTCAGAGGAACTGTTTTTGAAGGTAGCATCATCAGAACAGATGTGATGGAGGTGAAGGAACTGAGAGAATGGGATGGAGTCCTTAAAGGAAGCGGGGTGTGAGGAGCTGCAGTCGAGGTAGCTGTGGGAGTCGGTAGGCTTGTAATGGATATTGGTGGACAGTCTATCATCAGTAATTGAGACAGAGAGGTCAAGGAAGGGAAGGGAAGTGTCAGAGATGGACCATGTGAAAATGATGGAGGGGTGGAGATTGGAAGCAAAATTAATAAATTTTTCCAGGTCCCGACGAGAGCATGAAGCCGGACCGAAGTAATCATCGATGTACCGGAGAATGAGTTTTGGGAGGGGGCCGGAGTTGGACTGGAACAAGGAATGTTCCACATACCCCATAAAGAGACAGGCATAGCTGGGGCCCATGCGGGTACCCATAGCCACACCTTTTATTTGGAGGAAGTGAGAGGAGTTAAAGGAGAAATTGTTCAGTGTGAGAACAAGTTCAGCCAGACGGAGGAGAGTAGTGGTGGATGGGGAGATCCCTGGACACTGGCTTTCAGTCACTAAAACATCCTTCTGTCATCATCCTCTGTCTCCTACAACATAGCCAATTTTAGAATTATATTCTGCCCTGCCTCAGTTTTTATCAATCTGGACCCTGTATCAGTAATCACCATACTAGACCTTGTCTCAGCTTACATTAATTTAGAGCCTGCATCAGTAATCACTGCACTGTGCCCTCCACAGTATATTAATCAAGACCCCATGTCATTAATCACTGCACTAGACACTGCCTCAATTTATATTGAGCTAGACCATGTATCAGTAATCTCTGCACCAGACCTGTCTCAGTTTACATTAATCTAGACCCTGCAACATTAATCACTGCACTAGGCCCTGTCTCAGTTTTTATTAATCAAGACCCAGTATCAGTAATCACTGCAGTAGAAACTGTCTCAGTTGATATTGATCTAGACCCTGCCTCAGTTTATATTGATCTTGATACCACATCAGTTGACTGTGCACTAGACTCTGTCTCACTTTATATTAGTCTAGTCTCTCTATCAGTAATCACTGCATGGAATCCAGTCTCAGTTTATATTAATTTAGTCCCTGCAGCAGTAATCACTGCAAGAGCTCCAGTCCCAGTTATATTTATCTAGGCCCTATATCAGTGAACACTTCACCAGGCCCTGTCTCAGTTTATGTTGGTTCAGACCCTGTATCAGTAATTACCGCACAAGAGCCTGTCTCAGTTTATATTAATCAAGACCCTGTTTCAGGAATCACTGCACTTGACCCTGTTCTGGTAATAATAATTTGCACCGTGAACCTAAAAACATTGCACTGGACTGTTTCTCAGTTTATATCAATCTAGACCATGTGTCAGTAATCACTGCATTTGAGCCTCTCTGAGTTTATATTAATCTCGGCCCGGTATCAGTAATCCCTGCACTATACCCTGCCTCAGTCTTTTTTTATGAATCTAGACCCAGTTTCAGTTATTACTGCACTAGGCCCCATCTCAATATATATTAACCTAGACCCTGTATCATTAATCACTGCCCGAGCCCCTGTCCCAGTTATATTTATCCAGGCCCTATATCAATGAACACTTCACCAGGCCATGTCTCAGGTTATGTTAGTTCAGACTGTGTATCAGTAATTACTGAACAAGAGCCTGCCTCAGTTTAAAATAAATAAGGCCCTTTCTCAGTAATCACTGCACTCATCCCTCTTCTGGTTATAATAATCTGCAACCTGAATCTATAATCACTGCACTTGGCCCTCTCTCAGTTTCTATTAACCTAGGCCCTGTACCAGTAATCACTGTAGTAGGCCCTGCCTCAATTTATATTTATCTCGGCCCTGTATCAGTAATCATTGCATTGGACATTGTCTGAGTTTATGTTGATTGAGACCCTGTATCAGTAATTACTGCACAAGAACCTGTCTCAGTTTATATTAAGTTAGATCCTGTGTCTGTAATCACTGCACCAGAGCATTCCTCAGTTTATATTAATCTAGATCCTGTATCAGTAATCAGTGCACTCGGCATTGTCTAAGTTTATATTGATTGAGATCCTGTATCAGTAAACACTGGACTAGACCCTGTCTCAGTTTATATTAATCCAGGCCCTGTATCAGTAATTGCGGCACTTGGACCTATCTCAGTTTATATTGATCTGGACACTGTATCAGTTATCACTGCACTGGACCCTGCCTCAGTTTATATTAATCGAGACCTTGTGTCAGTAATCACTGCACTGGGCCCTGTCTCAGTTTATATTGATCCTGATTCTGTATCAGTAAGTACTGCACCAGACCACGTCTCAATTTAGATTAATCTCGACCCTGTATCAGTAATCCCTGCACTAGGCCCTGCCTCAGTTTTTATCAATCTAGACCCTGTATCTGTAATCACTGCACTAGGTCTCAGGTTATATTAATCTATACCCAGTGTCAATCATCACTGCATTAGACCCTGCATCAGTTTATATCGATCTAGACTTTGCATCAGTTCTTTCTGCACTAGAGCCTGTCTCAGTTTATATGTATCTGGACCCAGTATCAGTAATCATTGACTATGGTCTGCCTCAGTTTTAATTAACCTAGACCCTGTATCTGTAATCACTGCACTTGGCAGTGTCTCCATTTTTATTAATCAAGACCCTGCATCAGTAATCACTGCAACGAACACTGTCTCCATATATATTAATCTAGGCTCTGTATCACTGCAATATGCCCTTCCTAAGTTTATATCAAATAGACCCTGTATCAGTAATCAATGCATAAGACCCTGTCACAGTTTATATTAACATAGAGCCTGCACCAGTCATCTCTGCACAATGCCCTGCATCAGTTTATATCAATCAAGACCCTGTATCAGTAACCTCTGCACTAGGCCCTGTCTCAGTTTATATTAGTCCAGAGCCTCTATCAGAAATCACTGCACTAGGCCCTATCTCCATTGATATTGATTTAGATCTTCTGTCAGTAATCACTGCAAAGGACATGGTCTCAGTTTATATTGATCCAGATCCTGTATCATTAATCACTGCACTAGCTCTTCTCCTAGTTTATATTTATCTAGGCCCTGTCTCAGTTTATATCAATCTAGACCCTCTATCAGTAATCACGGCACTAGGCCCTATCTCAGTTTCCATTAATTTAGCCCCTGCAGCAGTAATCACTGTCCGAGCCCCTGTCCCAGTTATATTTATCTGGGCCCTGTGTCAGTGAACAGTGCACCAGGCCCTGTCTCACGTTATGTTAGTTCAGACCACGTATCAGCGATTACTGTACAAGAGCCTGATTCAGTTTATATTAATCAAGGCCCTGTTTCAGTAATCACTGCACTCGTCCCTGTTCTGGTTATAATAATCTGCACCCTGAATCTATAATCACTGCACTTTGCCCTCTCTCAGTTTCTGTTAACCTAGACTGTGCATCAGTAATCACTTCAATATGCCCTATCTTAGTTTATATCAACCTAGACCCTAAATCAGTAATCGCTGCACTAGGCTGTGCCTCCGTACATATTAATCTAGACCATATATCAGTAATCACTGACTAGACACTATCTCAGTTTTATATTTATCAAGACCTTGGATCAGTAATCACTGCACAAGACACTGTCTCATGTTGTATTAATCCAGACCCTGCATCATTAATCACTGCACTGGACCTCATCTCAGTTTATATTGATGTACACCCTGTAACCGTAATCACTTCAATGGACACTGTCTCAGTTTACTTTGATCCTCATCCTGTATCATTAATCACTGCACTAGCTCCTGCCCTAGTTTATATTAATCTAGTCCCTGTGTCAGTAATCACTGCACTAGGCCCTGCCTCATTTTTTATCAACCTAGACCGTTTATCAGTAATCACTGCACTAGGCCCTGTCTCAGATTATATTGATCTAGACCCTGTATCAGTAATCACTGCACTATGGCCAGCATCAGTTCATATTAATTTGGTCCCTAAATCAGTAATCGCTGCACTAGGCCCTGCCTCTGTTCATATTAATTTAGGCCATGTATCAATAATCACTGCAAGGGGCACTGCCTCTATTTATATTGATCCTGATCCTGTATCATTAATCACTGCACTAGCCTCTGTCCTACTTTATATTCACCTCAGCCCTGCATCAGTAATCACTGCACTATGCCCTGCCTCAGTCTTTATCATCCAGACCGTGTATCAGTCATCATTGCACTAGGCTCTGTCTCAGTTTATATTGATTCAGACACTGTATCAGTAATCATTGCACTAGCCGCTGTCCTCATTTTTATTTATCTAGGCCCTGCATCAGTAATCACTGCGCTATGGCCTGCCGCAGCTTATATCAATCCAGATCCCGTATCAGTTACCACTTCGCTCGACCCTATTTCAGTTTATATTATTCCACAACCTGTATAAATAATGACAGAGCTAGAAAATGCTTTAGTTTGTATGAGTCCAGACCCTGCATCAGTAATCACTGCACTGGCCCCCATCCCAGTATATATTTATATAGATCCTGGATAAGTAATCACTGCACTCGCCCCTGTCTCTGTTTATATTGATCTAGACCCTGTGTCAGTAATCACTGCACTAGACCCAGCATCAGTTTATATCAATCTAAATGCTCTAGCAGTAATCACTGCACTTGGCCTGTCTCAATTTCTATTAATCTAGACCCTGTATCAGTAATCACTGCACTAGACCCTATCTCAGTTTATATTGATCTAGGTGCTGTGTCAGTAATCACTGCACTAGACCCTATCTCAGTTTATATTGATCTAGGCCATGCATTATAATCAGTGCAATGGACACTGCCTCATGTTATATTAATCTAGGCCCTGTATCAGTAATCACTGCACTATGCCATGCCTCCATTTATATCAATCCATATCCTTTATCAGTAATCACTGCACTGGACCTTAACTCAGTTTATATTAGTCCAGAACCTGTATCAGTAATGACAGAACTAGGGTATGCCTTGGTTTATTTTAGTCCAGACACTGTAACAGTGATCATTGCAATAGCCCCTGTCCCAGTTTATATTTATCTAGACCCTGTATCAATGATCACTGCACAATGCCCTGTCTCAGTTTATATCAAGCTAGACCCTGTATCAGTAATCACTCGACTGGACACTGCCTCCGTTCATATTGATCTAGACCATGTATCAGTAATCACTGCACTTGGGCCTGTCTCAGTTTATATTAGTCTAGATCCTTTATGAGTAATAACTACACTAGCCCCTGCTTCACTTTATATCAACCTAGACCTGGTAACAGTAATCACTGCATTTGGCCGTGTCTCAAGTTTAATTAATCTAGACCCTGTATCAGTAATCACTGCACTGGACACTGTCTCAGTTTATATTGATCTACACCCTGTATCAGTAATCATTGCACTAGCCCCTGTCCTAGTTTATTTTTATCTCAGCCCTGTATGACTAATCACTGCATTATGGCTTGTCTCAATGTATATCAAACTTAGACCCTGTATTAGTAATCACTGCACTGGACATTGTCTGAATTTATATTGATCAAGACCCTGTATGAGTAAACACTGGACTAGACCCTGTCCCAGTTTATATTAATCTAGATCCTGTGTCTGTAATCACCGCACTCGAGCATGTCTCAGTTCATATTAATCTAGATCCTGTATCAGTCATCACTGCAGGTGAGCCTGTCTCAGTTTACATTAATCTAGACCCTGTATCAGTAAGCATCGCACTAGGCCCTGTCTCAGTTCATGATAATCTAGACCCTCCATTAGTAAGCACTGCACTAGGCACTGTCTCAGTTTATATCAATCTGGATAAAAGCAAAATAGTGCGGATGCTGGAAATCTGAAAGAAAAGCATAAAATGCTGGAAAATCACAGCAGGTCTGACAGCACCTGTGGTGAGAGAAGCAGAGCTAACTTTCTGAGGCCGTATGACCTTCCTCAGAGCTAAAGAAAAGTCAAAATGTGATGACATTTGCTGTTTAAGCGGGATGGAGGAGGTCAGGCTGGATAGAAGGCAAGCAATAGGTGGGGGTAAGGTGACACTGCCAAACATATCATAGGCAAAAAGAAAAAGGGAGTGTTAATGGCAGTGGTAAGGACAAAATAGGTGCTAATGCAGTCATAAAGGTAAGAAAGCAGAATGTGTTAACAGCTCAGCCAGAATCAGCATACTGTGAAAGAACAACATGGAACAAGTAACTGATGGCCCTTTTGGGGGTGTGGTAGGGGGAGGGGCAGTGGTTGTGGAAAAAACATTATAAAAAGGAATAAAAAAGGGGATAGAAAAGAGGATAAAACAATGAATAAGGCTGTAAAGTGCATAATCGGAAGATGAGGTTCTGTTCCTCCAGTTTGCTTTGGGCTTCACTGGGACAATGCAGCAGGTCAAAGAGGGACATATGGGTATCAGAGAAGGAAGGTATGTTGAAATTGCAAGCTACAGGAAGGCCTAGGTCATGCTTGAAGATAGACCGAAGGTGTTCCACAAAGCGGCATGCCAGTCTGTGTTTGGTGTCCCCAATCTAGGAGACTGCATTGGGAGCATTGAATGCATTAGACAAATTTGATGTAGGTGCAATGAAGCAGTACTTCACCTGAGACGAGTGTTTGGGCCCTTGGATGGTGAGGAGGGAGGAGGGAAAGGGACAGGTGTTGCATCTTCTCTGATTGCTTGGGAAGGTGCCATGGGAAGGGATGAGGTATTGGGGGTGATGGAGGAGTGGACCAGGGTGTCCTGGAGGGAATGGTCCTTGCGGAGTGCTGACAGGGGTGGGGGTGGGGGTGGAGTGGTGAGGGGAAGGTGTGTTTGGTGGTGGCATCATGTTGGAGATAGCGGAAATGGCGGAGGATGATCCTTTGAATGCGGGGGTGGTGGGATGAAATGTGAGAAAAGGGGGACCCTATCATGATTCTGGGAGAGAGAGGAATGTGTGAAAGCAGAGACGTGGGAGATGGGTCGGACACGGTTGAGGGCTCTGTCAAACACAGTGGGTGGGAAACCTTGTTTAAGGAAGAAGGAAGGCATGTCAGAAGCATCGTTTTGGAAAGTGGCATAATCGAAACAGATGTGAAGGAGGCAAACGAAATGAGAGAATGGGGTGGCGTTTTTCCAGCATTTTCTATTTTTATATCAACCTAGACCCTGTATCAGTAATTACTGCGTTGGACCCCTCCTTCGTTGACATTAATCTCGGCCCTGTATAAGTAATCACTTCACTAGACCCTGTGTCAGTTTATATCAATCTGAACCCTGTATCAGTAATCACTGCAGTAGGCCCAGTCTCAGCTTATGTTAATCAAGGCCCTGTTTTAATAATTCCTATACATTCCCTGTTCAATTTATTTCATGCCCTCATTTGTAACTGTAAACGCTAGATTACACTTTGCTTTAGTTATTGTTGTACAGGTGAACGTCACTGTTAATAGCACAATGGACCCTATCTTGTTTATTACTGCAGCCGTCCATATCTCTACTTGTGTTGCAATTGGTCCTTTCCCAGTTATCACTGCACCTGACCCTGCTGCTGTTTTTATCATTAGGTCTTGTGCCAGTTATTACTGCATTAGGCCATGCCTCTGTGGACACTCAAATTAACCCTTTTCCAGTTCGCACTGTAGTACAACCATTTTTAAATTTATATTTCATTGCACCTTGTGTTTCGTTATTTTACACTGAACCATGCTTCAGTGATCACTGTCCTTGACCCGATGACCTTGTCTCAGTGATGACTGTACTGGACCATACGAACATACGAGCATACGAAGAAAGAGCAGGAGGAGGCCATTCAGGCCCTCGAGCCTGCTGAGCCATTTAATAAGATCATGGCTGATCTGACAGTAACATGAAACCTGCTTACCAAGAATCTATCCACTTCTGCCTTAAAAATATTCAAAGGCTCTGCTCCCACTGCATTTTTAGGAAGAGTGTCCCAAAGACTCACGACCCTGAGAGTGAAAAAAATTCGCCTCATCTCCGTTTCACATGGGTGACCCCTTATTTTTAAACAGTGACCCCTAGTTCTAGATTCTACCACAAGAGGAAACATCTTCTCCACATCCACCCTGTCAAGACCACTCAGGATCCTATATGTTTCAGTCAAGTTGCCTCTTACTCTTCTAAACCCCAGAAGCTATAAGCCTAGCCTGTCCAACCATTCCTTATTAGACAACCCACCCATTCCAAGTATTAGTCTAATAAACCTTTTCTGAACCTCTTACAACACATTCACATCCTTCCTTAAATAAGGTGACCAATACAGTACACAGTACACCAAACATGATCTCACTGGTGCCCTGTATAGCTGAAGCATAACTTCCATATATTTGTATTCAATTCCCCTCGCAATAAATGATAACATTCTTTTAGCTTTCCCAATTACTTACCATTTCTCCTTTTATCTTTCTCTCAGCACTGTATCTGTGTATATAATGCTATCTGCAGTTTAACTTATTAATGCACAGGACCATGCCTCTATATACATTACAGTTGACCTTTTCTGAGTTATTACTGCATTAGACTATGTCTCTATCTATATTACATTGTGTGATGCTTCATTTATTAATGCACATAGCCGTGCCTCTATATATACTGCAAGTGACCATTTCTGAGCTGCTGTTGCATTGCACAAAGTCTCCATTTGTATTTTATTAGGATTTACCTGACAACCAATTTATGAAAAGTTATTGCACTTGGAATAAAAGGGGCAGAAGCAATGTGGATACAAAATTGGCTGAAAAAAAGGAAGCAGGGCGTAATGGTCAATGGATATTTTTCGGGCTGGAGGAAGGTTTGTAGTGGAGTTCCCCAGGGGTTGGTATTGGGACCCTTGCTTTTCCTGATATATATTAATGATTTAGACCTTGGTGTGCAGTGGACAATTTGAAAGTTTGCGGATGATACGATGCTTGGGAATGTTGCAAACTGCCACGAGAACTGTGTGAAACTTCAAGAGGACACAGATAAGTTAGTGGAGTGGGCAGATAGATGGCAGATGAAGTTCAATGTGGGGAAGTGTGAGGTGATGCAATTTGGTAGGAGGAACATGGACAGACAATATAAAATAAGGGGTGGAGTTTTGAAAGGAGTGCAGGAGCAGAAAGACTTGGGTGCATATATGCATAGATCATTGAAAGTGGCAGGACAGGTGGAGAGAGCAGTAAATAAAGCATATAGTATCCTGGGCTCTATTAATGGGGGCATAGAGTACAAGAGCAGGGAGGTTATGCTGAATTTATATAAGGCCCTCGCTCGACCTCAGCTGGAATATTGTGTACCGTCCTTAATACCATATTATAGGAAGGATGTGAAGATATTGGAGAGAGTGCTGAAGAGATTTACAAGAATATTCCCAGGGATGAGAAACTTCAGTTATGAGGATAGATTGGAGAAGTTGGGACTGTGCTCCATAGAGAGGAGAAGGCTGAGAGGGGATTTGATTGAAGTTTTCAAAATCATGAGTGGGCTGGACAGAGTAGAGAGGAAGAAGCTGTTCCCACTCGTAAAAGGATAAAGAACGAGAGGGCACAGGTTTAAAGTGATTTGCAAAAGAAGCAAATGTGACGTGAGAAAAAGCTTTTTCATACAACGAGTGGTTCGGGTCTGGAATACACTGCCTGGAAGTGTGAGGGAGGCAGGTTCAATTGAGGCATTCAAGACTTCTCTCAGACTTCACTTAACTCACTTACACAGACTCACAAGGGCCGGATCTGGCAGCTACGAGGAACCAATGTTTAAATCTTTTGCTTAAAGCACATTATCACCGAAAAGATTAAGGGCCAAAACTTCATCAGAGGAAAATTCAGTGCCATAAAGACACAGCTCACTCACTTAACCTCTCTCCTCTCTTTGTCTCAGGCACCACCAAACCTTCTTAAAACTTTCCATTTTAGAATAACCCCCTGTGAGCGGTATTATTGTTTTAATTTCCCCTCTTTTCTCCCAGTGATAACCTTCAGTCCATCTCGTCTTCAGTTAAAATGTTAGAACCAAAACAATCTCATTTATTTAATTCTTTAAAATGAGAATGGAGGTGAATGTAATGCTGAGGCCGGCAGCAATCTGTGTGGTTGTTCTTGATGCTGTCAGAGTGAGTTCACCCTCACAGGCAGGAAGACTGTTCACGGTGATAACATGAAACTGACGCCTGTTGTTTCATTCTCAGGTAACACAACTTCCTGTTTCTCTGCTGCCGGTTCCAAACCGCACATCTCACTTCTGAGCAGAAAATAAATCCAGGGGCCACAATCTGGTGAGAACATCTGTCAAGGCGGCCTAAATCTGGCCACAGAGTCAGGGCAGAGTCACACAGATCACATTGCGGTGACATTTACAAATGAGCCTGTGTGATCCGTTTAGAGCTTCCATTTCCAGGACATAACTGGATGGTCAGTCACTAAGCTCCCTCGAGTCCCTGAAGCGGGGAAATGAGATCTTGCGACCTTTCATTTTTCGTTGTCATGCTCCACCACCCGCCCCCACTCTAACTCCCCCTCCACACCCCACCAACACCGCCCCCCGCCCCCCACCACCCGCCACACACTTACATTTTCCCTCGAAACTTGTTTCTCTGCAACATTCCGTCTCCCTTTTTCATTTTAAGTC
This sequence comes from Cetorhinus maximus, assembly GCF_964194155.1. Taxonomy (NCBI): domain Eukaryota; kingdom Metazoa; phylum Chordata; class Chondrichthyes; order Lamniformes; family Cetorhinidae; genus Cetorhinus; species Cetorhinus maximus. The sequence goes on from NW_027596623.1 coordinate 203,028, forward strand.
TCCTTCCCTAGTTTTATCTCTGTCTGTCTCTCTAGTGTATCTC